>NW_019394677.1:73481-94085 GCF_000612105.2 Orussus abietinus
TAATCGCAACTCACCGTGTCAATGAGGAAAAATATTTCATAAATAAAGGACCGAATAAATAATGAAGATTGGCTTAAGGCTTGTTAATCGCAACTCACCGTGTCAATGAGGAAAAATATTTCATAAATAAAGGACCTAATAAATAATGAAGATTGGATTAAGGCTGGTTAATCGCAACTCACCGTGTCAATGAGGAAAAATATTTCATAAATAAAGGACCTAATAAATAATGAAGATTGGCTTAAGGCTAGTAAAATCGCAACTCACCGTGTCAATGAGGGAAAATATTTCATAAATAAAGGACCGAATAAATAATGAAGATTGGCTTAAGGCTTGTTAATCGTAACTCACCGGGAGTATCCTAAGTTCGATTGTACCAGGGATCGAAATCTCGTAGCAAGAGATTCAATTTTTAGCGTTAATAAAGCAAAGAAAATAACGATAACTGTGCAATTAAGATTAATTATACCGATAACACCTAGCAATAATCATGATCAGTGGAAAGAAAAGAAATCAAAGTCCCGAACACCTTGGAAATGTAATGGAATCGAGGGAACGGAGGAAAAACAATTTTTTTTTATCATCTGTATCCATGTACAGTGAAACACCGAAATCTGAAGAATGTCGACTTTCACCGGTGAATGTCAACATTCACATAGTCGCTTACTGTATGTCCGAAATATTTGCTAAATACCCTTATTTCTGACTTACACCGGTAAATGTTGACATTCACCGGTGTGTGATATTGACACACTGGAGAGGGTCCGAATGTACAACAATGTAAGATGAAAATTTCTTTCACGAATTTCAGGTGTTGAGGATCACTAAGGGTGAGAATGTTATTGCAGCGGAATGAAAAGCAATTTAACTACAACAGGTAAAAATTATAGTTTAGTTAATTCCAACCGCGGTTACGTAGTAATACATAATTATTGTAAATTGTTTCAAACATTATGTACAAAACTAAAACGCTAAATCGTTCTATACATGAAGAAGATGCACTAATAATTACTTCTACTTATATTACGTTGAGATGTTAGCATAAATTTTGTATTTTCCTGTTTGTTGATCTTTTCAATTTTGAAATTTGCCGCCAAATTCGCGGACTACCCTTCTTGCACTCGCTCGGGATCGAGGGTAGAAAGTGTAGAGAAAGTGTAGAGTTCGAAAATTCTCGGTAACATTAAATTGGAGAAAGTAACTGTGAAACATACCGTAAGTTACCGGGAACATTGAGAATTTAAGAGAACGTTAATTTTGTTATTTATACTTTAGGTTTCTTCGTTTAAAAAACTTTTTTTTTTCAATCAACTTCAAAGTTTAACCTAAAGAGTAATAATTACTATTAGAAAATATTGATTATAGGGTCGTATTTACCTCCAGCTAAAAATATTCACGTATGTACAACTTCACGGAAAATTCCATACCATTTCTTTCAAACGAACTGATATTTCATTCTGTGACGAAGCGAATGGGAGGTTTTGATTGGCTACGAAGAACGTACAACGGAAATTCCCCTCTACGATGTTTCTCTATAGCTAATCGAAACCTCTCGTTCGCTCTGTTGAAAAATTCAAATTCTCATAATTTCTCGATAAAAAGGGCTTTGGAGAAATTACCGATAAATTACCGGGAATTTCTCTTTGTTTCTGACGTAACTTACTGGATTTAGAACTCTAAGAAAGTGTACACCGACATTCATTGATGGTTTCCTCGCGGACCTACTGCCCTCTCCAGCCGCGCGGCGTACTAGCGGCGAGAGCAGCGCGGAATTTGAATCGCCCAAGAGGCAGAATGGATTTCCTAAAGAAAATGTGTATAAACACAAACAATTAATGAAAATTATTTAAATATTATTGTGAAATGTTCCTGATCCACTTATCGTAGTTTTTGTTAGATGGTTACTTACAGAATTTCTTAAACAATGCATTAAAACATGCTTTATTAAAAGTTAATTAGTTTTTTTGCGACTCAATTGTTCCATCCACTGAAACGAAGTTAGAATATTATCTTGGGTTAAAAAAATAGTTTATTAATATTTATACAGTTAAATGGCGCAGGAAAATTGTTATTGCATCCACTTTGGGACATAAAAGCGGAATTATAATTTCATGTCTCGTATGTATTTATGTTCTACACCTTTCTCCGTATTCCTCGAATAAATGGATACCTGCAAATCATTAAATGAGCATGTAAATGAGCACCCGTAAATTTAAGAAACTTATTTTATACGAGATTTTTATAAACGCAAACCTGGGCAATAAACTATTTTGGATTTCCTATTTGAAATAGATTTTGAATCTATTTCCGTTTAAAATTAAATATTTCTAGAGAAATGAGAATATTAGAAAAGAATCGATCAGAATGAGACTTGCTCTGTTAATCGAATCAACTCTCAAAAAAGTTAAACAGCACACATAACTCGAAGTAGCTACTTTCGCAAAAACTGATGAAATTAAATTGCTTCCTTACATTTTAAAGATGTGGCGCCGCCACATTCGCTTAGGAACCACTACTTGAATAAAGCGAGGGTATTGATTTAAAGACATACAATTGCATGCAATACGGTTACATTGTCCAAATAAACTAAGATAAAATATTCAATGCATATTTCATCTCTAAAATATTTTTATGAGTATTTATTTGTGACATATGTAAGTACTGTAATTAAAAGAAGTTTTGGCTCTGGTAGTAGAACATCCCCTTAATAGCCAATGAGAATCTATTTCCATTTAAAATTAAATATTTCCAGAGAAATGAGAATATTACAAAAGAATCGATCAGGATGATACTTGATCCATCAACTGAATCAACTCTCGAAAAAGTTAAACAACACGCATAACTCGAAATAGCCAGTTTCGTAAAAACTGATAGAATTAAATTCTCTACTTGTATTTTAAATACAAATACAAGTCTTTAAATTACGTGTCCGAATAAAGCATGGACAACAAAGGGTTAACGTTACGAGTAGATGGCAAACTTGATTCGAGGCAACAGTTCTCGCGGAGGAATCGATCCTCCTTTCCCTCTGTCAATTACTTCTGTCAACTACGGTCGTCGTAAATTAACAATCCATCTTGCGAGCCGCGGAAAGAAGGGGCCATAAGTCCCGAGGATGAACGACTCCAAATTAAAATGTCGTCGGGTGGTATAAGATCCGCGAGAGAGCAAGGAAGTCACAGACGGAGCCGTTGGTCCATTAGAGTATAAAAATTCGTGAATCGATGGGATTTAGAGTCTTACATCGATCTCGTTATCATTACTTTACTGAAATGACACATGGAACAGGTAATTTCGTATAACTCTCAATGTAGAGTGTAACAGACTTCAGCAGAAATATAAATATCGGTAACGTGGCGTACCAATTTATATCATCAATTGGGTATCCAAAATGGCGTTGCCACTAGATGAATTTCCTTTCATCGACGTCGATAACATTTTTTCGGCGGCTTTCATGTCACCTTAACTTATCATGTACCTACTAAATAATATGTGATTATATTACTTTTATATGTTGAACATGAAACAAACTTTTGCAGAAACATTTATTATAGAAATATTTCTTTCAGCTAGTACCTAGTGAACACTGTTATATAACTGTTGGGTAAATGTTACGTTTTCGAAACTAACATGTTATGTAGCATAAAAGTAACATGGAAGTTAGATGTTAGTTATTATTTCCCACTTGGTAAGGTAACATGTTATGTAACATGTTATATTAATGTTACATTAATGTTATAATTTCAGTTACCTTCAAATAATATTAATTTTTCATCCATTTAATAAAAAAGATTAAGCAATTTTATTCAAAATTATTTTAATTATTTCTTGGTACTTGACAATAGTTAGATATTAAATGACAAGTCAGACTTTCAACGAAATAATGTAAATGATAAACTATCTGATTTTACTTATAGACTATTATGATTTCATTCGACTAGCAAACAATTACTAATAATGTATATGCGCGTACGAATTAAAATCACATTTTTCATGCGACTAGTAAACAAAATATGACATTTATTAATCTTATGACATTTGACGATGAATTATGACAATGACGATGTCGATGATGTAATAAAATAAATGACAGCACCAATGCAGTTCGGTTTTGTTACAAATATGTGCTCCATATACACAGTAATATCAGGACAGTAACATAATGTAAGATGAGAGTAACGAAGTTACGCTACATTTATATAGATATGATAGTAACAAATGTTATGAAACCTGTTACCTCCATGTTGTCCACATAACTGTTAAGTTACTGCATTATAACAAATGTCATATAACTAGTTAGCTCTATGTTATGTAATTGTTAGGTTATTACATTGTAACAAACGTTATGTTATGTGTTAGTTTTAAGTTATGTAACTGTTAGGTTTGGTGTTCAGTGGGTATTTATAAGGCCTCGTTAAAATTATTTGTTTTTTTTTACGGTTACAATCAGATACTGAACTTGTTTTCGATTAATGGTGTTTTTTAAGTAAAAATGTTTTACGTCAAAATGTTTCACGTAAAAATGTTTCGCGTAAAAATGTTTCGCGTAAAAATGTTTCGCGTAAAAATGTTTCACGTAAAAATGTTTCACGTAAAAATGTTTCCCATAAAAATGTTTCACGTAAAAATGTTTCACGTAACAATGTTTCACGTAAAAATGTTTCACGTAAAAATGTTTCCCATAAAGATGTTTCACGTAAAAATGTTTCACGTAAAAATGTTTCGCGTAAAAAATGTTTTACGTAAAAACGTAGAGAAAAAGGTTTGGATTACTGTGAAACCGTTTGACGCGTTTTGTATGGTATACACGAGTGGCCATCCTTTTTTTATACCTAGCAGAGATTACGAGCCGTATAGTTCTTTAGTGAGGGGAATGTTAAGCGCGAAGTGGGGGCGGTCGATATTAGCGGCAACTACCCCGCGCGAAGATCGACAGTCACATGCGAGCCTCGACTGAACGCACGTCGTCCCTGGTGTATTTTAAGTGGAGTACGCCGATCCGCGTGGCACGCCACGGCCAATCCGCGAACTACGACACCGGCCGCGGACCAATCGTAGTAAATCTTTAACATGCGTTCGTAAATCGCTCGGTGTCGTATGGCTCTTCGTGATACCTAGCATTGTTCTTCGCATTTCCAAATCAGCCTCCATCACCAGGTAAGATTTGGAAGCCTCCTTGTTTGCCGCATTCCATTGACCTCTAAAATTCCTTTCTCATTCCTTATACCCTTTAGTAAATATAATAATCATCTATAGATTAAAATACTGAAAACGATTATATTTTTTTAAGTCTCTTTTTTAACCAGCATTTTTCAGCGGAAAAATTTCTGTGGACTATCAATGGAGATTTCACTGCAACGTAGCATGTAGTGTATTAATTTTAATAGTTATTAATGATATGAATGACGTAAATTATGATTTATTACTTTACCGTATTTAAATTGTATACGATGTTTTTGTTTGAGCTTGGCTAATTGTAGGAATTAAATGTTTCTTTTCGAGTTTATATGAACTCCTAATATGGGTCGTGATTTCGCTTGTGCTACTTTTGAACGTTGGGGGTTCGTATCAGATCAAACGATAAATGCTCGCTGAAAACGATTATATTTTTTAAGACTATTTTTTAACCAGCATTTTTCAGCGAAAAAATTTCTGTGGACTATCAATGGAGATTTCACTGCAACGTAGCATCTAGGGTATTCATTTTAATAGTTATTAGCGATATGAATGACGTAAATTATGATTTATTAATTTACCGTATTTAAATTGTATATGATGAATGTTTTTGTTTGGGCTTGGCTAATTGTAGGAATTAAATGTTTCTTTTCGAGTTTATATGAACTCCTAATATGGGTCGTGATTTCGCTTGTGCTACTTTTGAACGTTGAGGGGTTCGTATCAGATTAAACGATAAACGTTCGCCTAGTTCTGGTGCCGACTTTTGTATGGTGTTACGATACATTCTATTGCTCGGAGAAAGACTTGCGAATTAAGGCCTATGCAGTTGATATATTTTTATTAATTGAGCCGTTTATTTTGAAAGTGGACTAAGTCCATTTGTCAATTATTTTCGGTTGCCCGAGGTTACATGTATAACTTGAAGTTATCTATCAATAAAGTATTTGGGGGTAATTATATTCCGAGTAAATACGATGATTTTGGACACATAAGTTTTCAGAGTTAGTTCAATACTTAAAACAATCATTTTGAAAGTGGCCTAAATCCAATCTATATGTACGGTCTGAATTTGGGTATTCACAATTTTCATAACGATAACGTTCACGTGTACGTTTGAGATGAAACTATTGCATCAAGAGGTGCTCAAGAAATAGTTTCATGCATCCTAAAACATGTTCAAAATTTAAGAAGTGGAAGACACATTATAGCTTGCAGTGACATGTGTGCAGGACAAAATAGAAACGTTAAAGTAGCTTTAATGTGGCTAAAAATTGTCCAAACTGTTGAACATAATGTGGAAATCATAGATCATACATTTTTAATATCGGGACATTCGTTTTTAACAAATGATAGAGATTTTGGCGTGGTAAAAATGTCATTAAAAGAAATAATTTACTGTTTGTTGCCCAAGATTATTATAATATTATCGAAAAATTGCCGGAGAGGCAATAACTTTATTCTAAATGAAATGAAACAAGAGGATTTTGTATGAACCAAATTATTAGAAGACGCAATTTTTAAAAGGGTAAAGAATTCTATCGAAGAATCGATAAACTGGTTAAAAATATGTTGGATGCGTTTTGTCAGAAATGAACCATATCAAATTTTCTATAAGACATCAATGAATGAGAATGAAAGTTTTAAAATCCTGGATTTATTGCCACGTCGGGGTAGACCAAGAAAATTTTCATTGTGTCAACAAATATGTATACATAAACTGCTTTAATTTCAACTATATATGTGTTATACTTAATTACAACCGTACAAGGAATGCCGAGTTTCAACCCTACAGCACGCACGTGGGTCAAATTGACCCCCTACTGTTCTTCTCTCTTTGGTCAATTCTACTGCAATGTTATCTGAGGTCTCAGACCGAAGGGAAAAACGTGTCTGGCGTATATACTAAGAATTTATATAATTATAAACCTCGGTCGTGTTATGCTCTAATTAATTCCAGCATTGAGCTTCGTTCGTTGTCGGAAAGCAACTGCTTCCTTCCTCTTCCAGCCCTATTGCCAAAATTCTCTGAACGTTTGGTGGGAGGGACGAGGAAGGAATCTATGATGTTATTGGTCGCCCCTCCGTAAGGACTGCTCATCAATTGGTCACGGAAGAGGCCCAAGAAGGGAAATCCATGCAAATTGAGTCGGGGCGGAAGTACGATAGGGTCTTATCGTGCAGTCTGGGGGCCATAAAACAGTAATCTGGGCCTGAGGCTTGGACGATCGTCTTTGTCCTGCCTAAGCCGAACGCAATAGCTAATGTATCGTCCAAAAACTATAGCTATTAACAAGGGGTCCTATGCGGGACAAATATATTGAATGTTTACCTGTTGGGCGTCGACACTAGTAAGATCTACCGCGAGTGCCTAGTGAGTCGGTACCGCATCTAAACTTACAATGAGCATTTTTTGAGGGAAATAACTAGGCCCTGCGTGTCACAATTGACGTTGTATTAGGCTAAAGGACCGACGGTGGTATTTTCCCTGCCGTCCTAACAATCCCTAATAAAGACCCATTACTAACAAGGAAGGTACCTGAGGTGTCCCTCTCCGATTTTGTTCATTTTTAAATATGTTATAGAGGACTAAAATCTAAGGGACCCGTGTTTTTTTTTATCGGCGGATAAACACTTTTAGGGGGTGAAATTAGGCTTCAAGGTTGGCCGTGCAAGGGGGTGAGTTGGCTGTTTCATATAGAGGCACTCGACCGATTTTCATGAAACAACCGTCAATATGTAGGGAATGAAGAATTATGAAACATGCATTTGGAATTTTTCGAAAAAATTCATTTTTAAGGGGTGAGCCACCCCTTTGAATACTTCTTTTACTCCTTACGCCAGCAGTAATTGCTCTATCCAAATGAAACTTGGTTAATGTATAGACCAGGACAATACAAAAAAAGTTTCATTAGGATAGAACTATTACTGCTCGCGTAAGGGGTAAAAGAAGTATTCAAAGGGGTGGCTCACCCCTTAAAAATGAATTTTTTCGAAAAATTCCAAATGCATGTTTCATAATTCTTCATTCCATACATATTGATGGTTGTTTCATGAAAATCGGTCGAGTGCCTCTATATGAAACAGCCAACTCACCCCCTTGCACGGCCAACTTTGAAGCCTGATTTCACCCCCTAAAAGTGTTTATCCGCCGATAAAAAAAAACACGGGTCCCTCAGATTTTAGTCCTCTATAACATATTTAAAAATGAACAAAATCGGAGGGGGACACCTCAGGTACCTTCCTTGTAAGTACTATGCAGAGATTATGCCTGTAGAATTTGGACTGCTGCTGTCGTTTTATAAGTAATTATTGAATTGCTTCATAATATTTTTGTGTGTATCGTTGGGACTCATTGTAAAGTAATTCTAAGCCATAACAAACTCGATTTTCTCCAAATGTGCAGATTCTCACCAAAGGCCTGACTCGACTCGTGCTTCGGACGGGTTCCAAGACAACGTAGCCGCCGAAACAATCCTCAGCAGTTCATCGTTTTCCTTCCTCTCGTTTAATAGTCCTCGCACTTCGAACTCAATCCTGAGAGAAGCCATAACTTCATCAGGAAGCAGCTTTAACGTCACTGGTGAAGATTCGAGATGTTATTGAGTCTGGGGAACTCCACTCGTAGGTAGATAGTTATGATGCCAAAGTAAAAACAGACTTCGAGGTTCTCTGCGAGGCCTTCAACGCGAACCTGGATTTAGGAAGAATCTTATACGACGAGAAGGAGAAGGATAACGCCGATAAATCAGGGAACGAGCAAGATTCTAGAAATGAGGACAGTGACTCTTCTGGGGTCGTCGAAGAGGAGCGGAGAGTGGCGATGCCTCCGGCTAGAGTGGTCCTGGAGACGGAAATCAAGTTCAACGAAGAAACAGCGATTACCATGACCATTCTCGAGCAAAAGGAGGAGGAAGAAGAACGGAAAGGAGTTATCACAGATGAGACTTCAGTCGCCGAGCAGATCCAACATCGGAAGAAAAACCCTAGAAGAGTGCATTTTGGGGGAGAAGTCGTGAAGCTCAGGACCCCGGACAGCGACGAAAACGAAACGCTGATGAACGACAGGACTAGAACAAAAATACCACTTCCCGTTGTTCCGACCACCAAGATGCCTGTTCTTCGTGAAAGATCCTCTTCCCAACCGTGTAGCCCTAATCTTGCTGGAGATATACCTAAATGGGTATCCAGGTCGGTCAGCAACAGTCCCAGAAGAGAGCCTTATATTCACAACGCTGATCTGAGTCCGAAAAAGGGCATCCTAAGCAGGCCAAATAGTCCTATATTTGTGGTTGAAGAGATTAGGAATCGAGCAGAAGTAAAACGGTCTCCTAAAAGAAATCCCCTCGGTGAAAAGAATGAGAAACAGGTCTGGAAAATGAAAATGGAGCTTGGACAGGAGAATTTGGATTGCCTCGGAGAAACTGCAACAAGTGGGCAGGAGGAAAAGGTGACGACACTGAAGAGCAGTAAAGGGGACGAAAAAATGAGAACGGATTGTTTTTTAGAGACAGAAGACGGTAGGGATAAAGAGGAAGAAGAAAGAAGAAAAAAAGGCTATCAGAGTGATTTGGAGAGTGAAAGGGGCTCAGTAAATGGATACGAGTGTCTTAAGGTTCACGGAAATGACTGTCACACTGGAAATGTAAAGTCAGGGGAGGAAAACGTAGAAAGAAGTAACAAGAAGGGGACAACGACAAAGGAAGTGAAGGAAGGTGGAGCACATTTTATAAATGTTGGAAAAATGGACAGAAGTCATAAGGAGATAGATAAAGATTCCAATTTGGGTAAAAGAGATCGAAGTAGCAGAAAATTGGAGGAAAGAACAAGAGGTGAAGACTTGCAGGACGATTCCCAAAAAATGATTCTATCGAAGGAATCGAAGCAAGTAGTAACGGAAAGAAAATTCGACGAGAAGAGGAAATCGCGGAAACATTCTGCAAAGACGGCGCAGAAAGTAAATGAAGTCGAAGAAGCAAACAGTTTCCATTTAGAGAAACAAGAAAATAATGTCATTGGTGAACAAGAGGCAAGAAAGGAAGAGGATTCGCGGAAGAACACTCTGGAAGTAATCGAGTTAGAAGACTTGTCAAAGGATGCCGAAAAAGAAAATAAATCCGAGGTGAAGAAGGAATCTCAAAGGCGTTGTTCCAAGGACAGCTTTGAGAGCTTTCCTCGGCAGGAACGCAACTACATCCTCATGGAGTTGTCCAGTCCCGAAAAGAAGTCCCAGAGAAGGAAAGAACAGAAGCTTCATCCTAGCTCGAATGGAGAAAGTTCTTTGAGGGAACAGGAACGGGTTTTCGGTACCCCTGTAAAACGCGTTTCATTTGTCACCGAGGCTGAACAATTTGGAGAAATTGTAAACCAATTTTCCGTCGAAGAAAATCAGAATCAATATGACAAAGTTACGAATCAAGTCTTCACGCCAAGCAGTACCAATCAGCTGGGGGAACTTGCCGATAATTTGACAAGGCAAGACAAACCCTTGGAAGAGAACAATCAATTGGCAACTCCCGAGACTTACTTTCCTTCATCAAACATGTACAATGAAACAAAATTAATGGTTAAGAAGGGAGAAGAAGTCGATGAGAAGGTGGATTTCGGAAAGTTGACATTGGAAGGAGAGGTTGTACCAGTTGGAGCTGAAGTGAAATGTGGAAAAACTGCTTCTATGAGTGAGAAACCCATGAAAATCGTTGATGTGCCGGAAGAAAAGATAATTGTGGAAAACTCACGCGTACATTCTGGAAAAGTCGTCATTTCATATGCAGACGGAAGTCTTACGTGCAGCAGCAGCGAAAGCGAAGGGAAACTGCAGGAACCTAGCTGGGAAGAACTGGGACTCGTGGATCAGGAAGTCCTGGACGATTTGCATGACAAAGTAAGATAATAAACACTGAATATTTTATGTTATATCATTTTTGCAAAATTCCCAGGGGAAAATGTGACTTTCCCTGCCTATAGAGCTTCCGGAAAGTGGCCCCTTTCAACCAGCGGGAGCAATGAGAGCATGATGTAAAGGAGACAAGGATTGTTATTGTACCACTTTTTTGGCCGGCCAGTCACAGTGTACTTCTAGAGTTTATAAAAATATAGGAGACATTACTATAGTATGTATATACGTTCAAGTGTCCGGAGGAGGTTAAGGTGAAGTGAAACCCCCTTCAAATCAGTCGATTCTAATACAACACTTCTTTTTAAGGGTATTAGACCAAACTGTCCGAAACTTTGACCCGTCAATCCTGATCATCTAAGAATTGTCCTGACACATTCAAAATTTGGATTTTTTTTTTTATTTTTTAACTCAGCCCAGATCAAAACCAAAATGGCGTCGAGCTCTCATATTTCGATCAATATACAATTATCAAAGGCTCTGATATGAGAATCCAAAGGGTCAGGACAATTTTACGACAATTTAGAACACTCTGGTAATCGATAAACTCGCATTTGAACGGGATAAAGGCAAAAAAAGTGTTGTATGCGCTTCTATGCCAAAACGATGAAAATACGAGATCTCGGAGTGAAGATTTAATTGACCTGGAAATCACAGATGGCGCAGGGGGTCCCTCTGCAGTCAATTAGGGCCCCACAAAGCATGAATCTAGAGGATTTCTGGAGTTTTACTTCGATTTCTTGATATTTATTGTACGAAAACGACAGATGGAGTACGTCATTTGGTACAATACCCAATATAATTCGATACAGCTGTCGATGTAAAAACCAACGTTGGCAAAATAGGCATTTAGAAAAATCTTTATTGACGTTGATCACGTTCCTCGACGTGTTTCACTTCACCTTAAAAATTTAATAAGTGAAAGACACATTATAGCTTACAGTGACATGTGTGCAGGGCAAAATATAAACGTTAAAGTAGCTTTAATGTGGCTAAAAATTGTCCAAACTGTTTAACATAATGTGGAAATCATAAATCATACATTTTTAATACCGGGACATTCGTTTTTAACAAATTATAGAGATTTTGGCGTGGGAGAAATGTCATTAAAAGAAAATAATTTACTGTTTGTCCCCCAAGATTATTATAATATTATCAAAAATTGCCGAAGAGGCAATAACTTTATTCTAAATGAAATGAAACAAGAGGATTTTGTATGAACCAAATTATCAGAAGACGCAATTTTTAAAAGGGTAAAGAATTCTAATGGAGAATCGATAAACTGGTTAAAAATATGTTGGATGCGTTTTGTCAGAAATGGACAATATAAAATTTTCTATAAGACATCAATGAATGAGAATAAAAGTTTTAAAATCCTGGATTTAAATCCTGATTATATGGGCTGAGGTTAAAAATTTTTCTAATAAACCCAAATTTGGAATGTGTCAGGACAATTCTTAGATGATCAGGAGTTATGTGTCAAAGTTTCGGACAGTTTGGTCTAATGCCCTTAAAAAAAAGTGTTGTATTCGAATCGACTGATCTGAAGCGAGTTTCACTTCACCTTAATAGGTGACCTGTAGATTTACATACATGGTAAAGGTTTTACATGCCACGAAAAAAAATTACAATATACTGTTTCATTCACCTGAAGTAGAAAGGCACTAATGCAGTACATATACAATGTCACGTGCATTCATACATTTTCTGGTTTGTAATTTTTCCCTTTTACGCTCTTTTACATAAAACTTCAGTTATGCAGTGTGAAAAAATGTATCTAAATTTCCATCGATTTTTTCAGTGTAGGTAAATTTGAATAATTACAATCTAAATCAACACGTTTATCAGCTGCACTTGTAATTACCATCGCAAGATTTATTTATATTTTATTAACGGAGTACGGTTAAACAATTTCCTAAGTCATCCGTAACTGACTTGAGTAAGAGATTACAGTTAATTACCGAACAATTGTTTTTTACAATACCAACTTTCAAAACGAATGGAAATTTGAATGGAGGTGTAAAATTACAGAAATATTATTTTTGCGTTAATTTATTGCAATAATTTAAGTGATTTACATGGATTTAACAGGAAGACTGGACGGCTAGAGTGAGAAGCTTGGAAAGAATTTCGGCAGTCCTGAGAACATCTTCGGCACTGATAATTGTCGAATCCAGACTCGGATCTTTATTACATGCCGTTCTTGGAGGTGAAAGAAGTTGTCGAGTCGCTGCAGCAGGTTTGGAAGTGGCAAAGGTAATTTTTATTACATTTCGTCTTGAACTATGATCATCAAACGCACTCATTGTCAGAGAAATGAACAATTTAAAACTAGGTCCTAGCCATACATGCCAAGAAAATTTAAATAAACGATTTAAAGTGAGCACTTGAAATTTCGTATACTTAAGGTGAAGTGAAACACCTCGAGGAACTTGATCGACGTCGACAAAGAAGGTTTTTCTAAATACCTACGTTGCTGACGTTGGTTTTTATATTGACAGCTGCGTCGAATTATATTGGGTATTGTACCAAATGGCATACTCCACCTGTCGTTTTCGTACAATAAATATCAATAAATCGAAGTAAAACTCCAGAAATCTTCTGGATTCGTGCTTTCTGGGGCCCTAATTGACTGCAAAGGGACTCCCTGCGCCATCTGTGATTTCCAGGTCAATTAAATTTTCACTCCGAGACCTCGTATTCCCATCGTTTTAGCAAAGAAGCGCATACAACACTTTTTTTGCCTTTATTCCGTTCAAATGCGAGTTTATCGATTACCAGATTGTTCTAAATTGTCGTAAAATTGTCCTGACCCTTTCGATTCTCATATCAGAGCCTTCGATAATTGTATATTGATCGAAATATGAGAGCTCGACGCCATTTTGGTTCTGGTCTGGGCTGAGTTAAAAAATTTTTTTAAAAAATTCAAATTTTGAATGTGTCAGGACAATTCTTAGATGATCAGGAGTGATGTGTCAAAGTTTCCGACAGTTTGGTCTAATACCCTTAAAAAAAAGTGTTGTATTCGAATTGACTGATTTGGAGGGGGTTTCATTTCACCTTAAACAAACTGGCACGTACAATGACTGACATAAATGCCTTCTCGTTGTACACTGGCGGCGCCATATGTGCAGGGAAAGCATTCATGTGCGCAAATGTACTTGGCTTTAATTCATAATGTTTTAACGATCAAACAAACTTGAAGAGAATACCAACAATTCGCATAATATGACAATATAGCGCATGTTACATTTCGTTTATTTTGTGCTGAAGTGCAAACTTGGGGCTCAATTGTCTCGGACTAGCAACCAATTCTGCTGCAGTGAAAAGATTAAGGTGAAGTGAAACACCTCGAGGAACTTGATCGACGTCGACAAAGAAGATTTTTCTAAATACCTACGTTGCCGACGTTCGTTTTTATATCGACAGCTGCGTCGAATTATATTGGGTATTGTACCAAATGGCATACTCCACCTGTCGATTTCATACAATAAATATCAATAAATCGAAGTAAAACTCCAGAAATCTTCTGGATTCGTGCTTTCTGGGGCCCTAATTGACTGCAGAGGGACCCCCTGCGCCATCTGTGATTTCCAGGCCAATTAAATTTTCCCTCCGAGACCTCGTATTACCATCGTTTTAGCAAAAAAGCGCATACAACACTTTTTTTGCCTTTATTCCGTTCAAATGCGAGTTTATCGATTACCAGATTGTTCTAAAGTGTCGTAAAATTGTCCTAACCCTTTTGATTCTCATATCAGAGCCTTCGATAATTGTATATTGATCGAAATATGAGAGCGCGAGGCCATTTTGGTTCTGGTCTGGACTGAGTTAAACAAATTGTTTGAAAAATCCAAATTTTGAATGTGTCAGGACAATTCTTAGATGATCAGGAGTGATGTGTCAAAGTTTCCGACAGTTTGGTCTAATACCCTTAAAAAAAAGTGTTGTATTCGAATCGACTGATTTGAAGGGGGCTTCACTTCACCTTAACCCTTTCGATAGGAGTGTCGGATATATCCGATGTTACGTACACGCAGAAAAATAATATTGTACTCATTACATATGCTCGCGGTATCGTTGTAACCTTAACAACAATTATTGTAGATATAATTACAACTTTTTGTCCTATTAACCATTGCGGCTGTAGCAGCAACTGCAGAATTCTTGTAAACATATTGTAGTTATATTTGCATCCGACAGTGTTACATGTATAACATTGGAAAGTAAAAATTACACGTATAAAGGCACGTGTTAAAATGACCATCACAGTTGTAAAATTTAAAAACAAGAACTCTATTGAAAACCGTAAAATATACCGTAGCACTAGTGTTTCTTACAAGTGTGAACTGTTATTGTTCCTATTGTGCGTTTAAGACACAGCGCGAGAAGCATTTGGGTCGTGACATGCATTAGTTGCACAGTTCTGCGCACTGTTAGATTCATTGTGACTTCGGTAGCCGCATCATTCGGTCCTCTTCGAAATTCGGTTTTCGATCTAATTTAAGATCGAGATAATCGGTCGAGTGCTTCTATATGAAACAACCGATTCACCCCCTTGCACGGCCAACTTTGAAGCCTGATTTCACCCCCTAAAAGTGTTTATCCGCCGATAAAAAAAACACGGGTCCCTTAGATTTTAGTCCTCTATAACACATTTAGAAATGAACAAAATCGGAGGGGGACACCTCAGGTACCTTCCTTGTAAGTTAAACAATTCTGTTCGAGAATTCTAATGTTGAAAGTGTCAGGATAATTCCTAAGTGCTCACGAGTCATGTGTCAAAGTTTCAGACGGTTCGGTTCAATACACTTAAAAAAAAGTGTCTCATTCGGATCGACTGATCTGAGGGGGTTTCACTTCTCCTTATACAAGCGGCATTGGTATTTCGATTGTCAAGAGCGGAAAGTCACGCATGCACGATTAGTACTTCATGGGAGATCCTAATCGCCTTGAAAAGCAATTTACCCTTCTGGGGCTTTACCAGAAGTGAAAAGCTTAAAAGTATTCAGCCTCTTCATTAAAAGTATTGATACAACGATGTGGAAAAAAATTGTATTAAAATTTAAACCTCATGAAGTGAATTTTTCATACGTATTTCTCACAGATTGTCTTAAACGGTGTTTCCGTGGAGGCTCTTAAGCGTTCGTTGCCAGAAATTGCCGGCGGTCTGGCACGACAAGGTGGAACGAGTGCAGCGCAATTAGCAAGGATCGTAATGCTTAAATTACGCCCTGCTCTGCTTCTGGAACAATGGCTACAACCACACTGCATCGGGGCAAGAAACGCTAAGGTATAACATATTTCATACCCCGATAGAACACTGGATCTTATACAACCACCACAAAACCATCCGTGACCTAAAAAAGACTACTTCATTGGGTGCATTCAGAGGAGACAACTGTTGAGAGATCGGTTAGCGCTCATGTGCTGAATGGGTACGTTCACTCAACATGTTTCCTGATCAGGCCAATCAGATCGCAATTTCAGCAAAAATCGCAACATGTTGGGAACATGTTCCCAACTCGGTAACCGCTTTTCTCCTCTGAATGCACCCATGTCATGTACAACATTGTAAAAAAAGGCAACTTCATTGGGTGCATTCAGAGGAGACAACTGTTGAGTGATCGGTTAGCGCTCATGTGCTGAATGGGTACGTTCACTCAACATGTTTACTGATCAGACCAATCAGATCGCAATTTCAGCAAAAATCGCAACATGTTCCCAACTCATCGGTAACCGCTTTACTCCTCTGAATGCACCCATTGAGTCATTGTAAAAAAGGCAACATTGGTTGCATTCAGAAAAGACAACTGTTGAGTGATCGGTTAGCGCTCATCTGCTGAATGGGTACGTTTGCTCAACATGTTTACTGAAACTTAAAAAACTCGGTAGTTTCACGCCAAATACATATCTGAGCGAGAAACTCGTAGCGTTGAGTGATGCGATTAATATTTTACAATCTTGCTGGACCGCATTACTAGCTTTAGTTCAATATGTAGTAGTTCAGTAGAAGACTCCTAATTTAGACAGATCTCTAATGTTCTAACTCCGTTTTTTTCTTTGCAGACCAGAGAGAATGCCTTGCAACTAATGATCTTCTCGCTGATCACATTTCCGAGCTCGAAATTCAAAATCGAAAATATCACACCCAAAGTTGTATCCATGGTTGGCGATAAACGTAGAAGAGTGCGACAGGCAGCTCTGGATTTGCTGGCAGTTCTTGCACAAGTGGACGATCCCGACGTCAGTAATTTTTTTCCAATTTTTAACCAGTTAGCTGTGTTTGACGAGTATACTCGTCATGAAAACACTCGTTTCAAATAGGTCGACACAGTTAACTGGGTAAGGAGGTATTATCGTCTAGAAGCTTGTTTTTTAAGTAATTTTTAGAAATTAATTTTGCGAAAACTATTAAACCTACAGTGCCGGGGTTTTTGACGCATATTAAGGTGAAGTGAAACACGTCGAGGAACTTGATCGACGTCGATAAAGAAGATTTTTCTAAATGCCTACGTTGCCGACGTTCGTTTTTATATTAACAGCTGTGTTGAATTATATTGGATATTGTACCAAATGGCATACTCCACCAGTCGTTTTCCTACAATAATTACAAAGAAATCGAAGTAAAACTCCAGAAATCCTCTGGATTCATGCTTTTTGGAGCCCTAATTGAATACAGAGGGACCCCCTGCGCCATCTGTGATTTCCAGGACAATTAAATTTTCACTCCGAGACCTCGTATTCCCATCGTTTTGGCATAGAAGCGCATACAACATTTTTTTTGTATTTATCCCGTTCAAATGCGAGTTTATCGACTACCAGAGTGTTCTAAGTTGTCGTAAAATTGTCCTGACCCTTTCGTTTCTCATATCAGAGCCTTCGATAATTGTATATTGATCGAAATATGAGAGCTCGACGCCATTTTGATTCTGGTCTGAACTGTTAAAAAATTGTTTCCAAAAATCCAATTTTTGAATGTGTCAGGACAATTTTAGATGATCAGGAGTGATGTGTCAAAGTTTCGGACAGTTTGGTCTACTACCCTTAAAAAAAAGTGTTGTCTTCGTATCGACGGATTTGAAGGGGGTTTCACTTCACCTTAAGCCTCTGTAACTATAGGAGTTCTACACGAATTTCAAATTAATATTTTCGAGACATTCTCAGAATCCCAAACTATAAGAAGATGCAAAAAAGAATGGAAGTTTTGAAGTTTCTAAACTATAATACCCCCTTAAAAGCTCCCGTAATTATAGTATAGAGAAAGAGAAAGTTAGCAGTGAGTAGGTAAATTTTATTTAATTAATCTAGAAGATCTTAAAGACTGGAAAATGGGCGGCGAAAGGACGACAAGTTGGCGAAGAAATGGTCGCTGCAATCAGAGCTCGACTGAGCAGGAAATCCCTACCTTTGGTCTCTGCCGACGGACTGGTGGTCTATGGATTGCAAATCTCGCCTGCTGTACAAACTGCGACTGGTAAAATTCAATTAAAAGTGTACAAACATACCAGCGGTTTTATAAGTAGCGCGTTCTTGGAATTCCAGAAGAAGTAACGTGTAAAAAATTTCATTTTCTGAGAAGAGGAGGAGGAGAAATATTAGTAATTGATGCTTTTAATAATTTCTTTACTAAATGTTCATTATTTATGCATAAATAATGGGTTTCACGGGATGATTTACGGTTACTGTCCTTCAATGAGAGCATTTCCCTAATAAAAAGAACGAATAGAAAGATATGGAAGACAGAGAATGCTGTCCATTTCAGTAATCAGTATTTTGGACACGCAGGTTTGCAGGTTGCCGCACTCTCACATTTCTTTAAGTCATTACTTACAAGGATTTTGTTCATTTTTAAATATGTTATACTAAACTACTAGAGGACTAAAATCTAAGAGACCCGCGTTTTTTTTTTATCGGCGGATAAACACTTTTAGGGGGTGAAATCAGGCTTCAAAGTTGGCCGTGCAAGGGGGTGAGTTTGCTGTTTCATATAGAAGCACTCGACCGATTTTCATGAAACAACCGTCAAAATGTAGGGAATGAAGGATGATGAAACATGCATTTGGAACTTTTCGAAAAAATTCATTTTTAAGGGGTGAGCCACCCCTTTGAATACTTCTTTTACCCCGTACGCGAGCAGTAATTGCTCTATCCAAATGAAACTTGGTTAGTTTATAGAGCAGAACAAAACTAAAGGGTTGTTACAACCCTTAAAGTTCGTTTCTCGAAAAAAAAACAAAATATGCTTTTTTTGTATTGTTCTGGTCTATAAATTAACCAAGTTTCATTTGCATAGAGCAGTTACTGCTCGCGTAAGGGGTAAAAGAAGTATTCAAAGGGGTGGCTCACCCCTTAAAAATGAATTTTGTCGAAAAATTCCAAATGCACGTTTCATAATTCTTCATTCCCTACATTTTGACGGTTGTTTCAGGAAAATCGGTCGAGTGCTTCTATATGAAACAGCCAACTCACCCCCTTGCACAGCAAACTTTGAAGTCTGATTTCACCCCCTAAAAGTGTTTATCCGCCAATAAAAAAAAAAAAAACACGGGTCCCTTAGATTTTAGTGCTCTATAACATATTTAAAAATGGACAAAATCGGAGGGGGACACCTCAGGTACCTTCCTTGTTAGCCATATTTTGTACACGTTCAGAAACGAATAGACCTGTCAGTTTAGGTTTCTTCTATTTGTTTCTGTCCAAAATTGCGGTAAAAACGTTTAGAAGTTTATACTTCTAACTAAACTAAAAAGTGTGTACATACAAATTCTGTTCGTGTCTGTCTGCTCTTTCAGCGGGGTTCTTTTTCAAAAGCAGCGAAATAATTTTTGCACAAATTAGTTTCTCCCTCTACAAAATATTGAACATTCGATTACTTATTATAATGTACATATATTATGATAACGATTTGATAATAAATTTTGCAGGTCCCGATGTGGACTGGATCGTTGCCGGTAGTGGTTCGGTTTCGTCATTAACAGGACGCACTAAGGGTAACATAATAGCGTCAAAAAAATTTGAGAAGGAACAATTAACAAGGTAATGCGGTAAATTATAGACGTATCGAAATTAAGTATTTTTTCATATACAAATGTATTGTAATAATACCAATAATCAATTTAAGAAACAATTTCAGGAACGTCGATAATCCGCTACGGAAGGCAGATTTTCTTGCAGTTGGAATTCGGTTATATCCAAAATATGAACAATCATTGGCTTGGCAAAATTTACCACCACAGATAGACGTAAGTTTACTAGTTAATTATGAATTAATCGAATTCATCCGAATTAGGGTATGAAATAAAATGAAATCAGTACCTACCGATTGTATCCCTAGTAGCATAGAATAATTTCTAAATATTTCTTTGTAATCTTTGGTAAATATCTCAAGTGACAGATTTTTCAAGATTTCTTGTCAATTTCATTCGATGATGTCTGATATATTTGTTTAAAATCTCAATGACATATTTAGTTTCAATAATTTATAAACATATATAGAAATTATATTTTTTAATTTATGAACATATAATAAA
>NW_019394677.1:94950-104688 GCF_000612105.2 Orussus abietinus
TGTTAATAAGTTAAAAAATATTTCTCTATATGTTTATAAATTATTGAAACTAAATATGCCATTGAGATTTTCAAGAAATATTTCAAATATCTTCGAATGAAATCTGCAAGAAATCTTAAAAAATCTGTCGCTTGAGATACTTAGCGAAGAATACGAAGAAATATTTAGAAATTATTCTATGCTACTAGGGTACTGTCTTACACTTATGTAATATTCTACCTTAACTTCTTAACTGCGGAATTTACTGTAACGTTACGGATTGCGGACGTGTATACACGTCGAACGCAGTTAACTAGTAAAGCACGTTAATCGTAAACGTAAAGTTCCCTAGTAGCATAGAATCATTTCTAAATATTTCATTGTATTCTTTACTAAATATTTCAAGCGACTGATTTTTTAAGACTTCTCGTAAATTTCATTCGAAGATATTTGAAATATTTCTTGAAAATCTCAATGACATATTTAGTTTCAATAATTCATAAACATATAGAGAAATATGTTAAATATATAGAAAATATAGAACAAATATTTTGTGGTACTAGGGTTGTTCCTTGCAATGTACTGCAAATTTTTATACAGGTTATTATGTCATAAATTAGACTATTTGTACAGCAGTCTTGACACTGACTGGCCTACTGTTGATCAGGAAATATCGTTGATTCGGATTCTCGAATCGGGAAGAAACATCGGATGCACCACGACCTGTCTTCTGGGAATTGGGTGTCGAAAAAAACACAAGCTGATGAGAGAGGCAATCTCCAGGACCATGGGGCCCTTCGAAAGAAAAGTCAGGAAACCTTCCAAGAAAAGGTTAAATTACCATTCCTAACGAACATAAACTCGGAAAGGGCTTCAGATGATGTACAGCTATATTACCCCTAGTGATATTCCCATCGTTTTGGCATAGAAGCGCATACAACCAATGAAATCTACGAGACATCTTAAGAAATCTGTCGCTTGAGATATTTAGCAAAGATTGTAAAAATATATTTAGAAATTATTCTGTGCTACTAGGGTCGGGACATTTTCCGCCAATGATTCATCTTTTCATTATTCATTTTTCGACAGGGCTTCGCAAATGGCTCGGTGCACCAGGAAGGTCTAAATCCTAGAATGGACTCCAGAATTCCAGTCCCGTATTCGCGAGATCGTAACTTCAAGGATACGACTTCTTTAGAAAACGACAGCACGCGCAGTAGCGTCGCTGAGGTTTCTGGAAGTCGCAGTAAAACTACTCCCAGTTTCGCTTCTAAAATAGAAGTGCGAAATGGCCAAGACAATGCTTACATTAAATTACATTTACCTGAGAACAATGCAGGGTATGGTTATCCATTTCTTTACTTCCAATAATTCACATGATTTTAGGATCTATGCATTAGAGTACAAAAATTAAATTTACCTGAGAACAATGCAGGGTATGGTTATCCTTTTCTTTACTTCCAATAATTCACATGATTTTAAGATCTATGCATCAGAAAACAGAATTTAGAGATAAGAATTTTTCAATCTAGGGAAGTTAAACAAAATGAAAGTACAAAAATTAAATTTATCTGAGTAACAATGCAGGGTATGGTTATCCTTTTCTTTAATTCCAATAATTCACATGATTTTAAGATCTATGCATTAGAGTACAAAAATTAAATTTACCTGAGAACAATGCAGAATGTAGTTATCCTTTCCCTTAATTACAATAATTCACATGATTTTAGGATCAATGCATCAGAAAACAGAATCAAGAGATAGGAAATTTTCATTCTAGGGAAATTAAACAAAATGAAAGTACAAAAATTAAATTTACCTGAGAACAATGCAGGGTATGGTTATCCTTTCCTTTAATTCCAATAATTCACATGATTTCGGATCTATGCCTCAGAAAAAAGAATCTAGCGATAGGAATTTTTCAATCCAGGGAAATTAAACAAAATCAAAGTAAAAAACCAATCGGACTATTGTTTCTCTGCAAGTCATCTCGAATTTACAAGGCGCTAAATTATTTCAGCATATTTAATTAAGAACCGTTGTTATTTGGAGATTTTATTTCTTTTCGAATTTGTAATCCAGGCTTTGCGCGAAATCGGAAAAATTTTAGAATATAATCTTTACGGAATAGTTCCTAGTTTTATTAGTTATTTACCAAGTCATATTGTTATTGGAAGAACTTTTTGCCTGCAGATACGGAAGTATTTATCAGCGGAAGAGAAGACTAGCGGAGGAAACTAATTTCCTGAATTCTGGTTCTGACAATACGAGGGCACAGACCATTGAATCAAGTCATCCAAAATTGCACAATTCTTCGTATCTAACACCTGGTCTCATTGTCAGTGAATTGCCGGTATGTAAAATTGTTAATAAATATTATACACCTTTCAGTTGATTGATTTTAACAAACGGAGATACGAAACCATCCTAATTTATTGCACTGATAAGAAAAGCGGTAACATTAGCAAGTTTCAAGCAGCAATTTCTATCTCCATTCCGAAGGATTTAAGGTGAAGTGAAAACCTCTTCAAATCAGTCGATTCGAATACAACACTTTTTTAAGAGTATTAGACCAAACTGTCCGAAACTGCCCCATCTAAGAATCATCTAAGATCATCTAAGAATTGTCCTGACACATTCAAAATTTGGATTTTTGAACAAAATTTTTTAACTTAGCCCAGACCGGAACTAAAATGGTGTCAAGCTCTCATATTTCGATCAATATACACTTATCGAAGGCTCTGATATGTGAAACGAAAGGGTCAGGACAATTTTACGACAATTTAGAACACTCTGGTAATCGATAAACTCGCATTTGAACGAGATAAAGGCAACAAAAGTGTTGTATGCGTTTCTATGCTAAAACTATGGGAACACGAGGTCTCGGAGTGTAAATTTATTTGACCTAGAAATCACAGATGGCGCAGGGGGTCCCTCTGCAAGTTAATTAGGGCTCCAGAAAGCATGAATCCAGAGGATTTCTGGAGTTTTACTTCGATTTCTTTATAATTAATGTATGAAAACGGCAGGTGTACTATGCCATTTAGTACAATACCCAATATAATTCGACCCAGCTGTCAATATAAAAACGAACGTCGGCAACGTAGGTATTTAGAAAAATCTTCTTCACCGACGTCGATCAAGTTCCTCGACGTGTTTCACTTCGCATTAATAAGCGTCGTAATTATTGTAAAGTTGCATTATATAGTTCTTTGTTGTATTATTGTTTGTTTTTTTTGTTGTATTATTTTTTGTTAACTCGTATTGTGAATCGTGGATACGGGAGAAATATACGAGAATTTAAGTTATCTGTAAAAAGGAGAGTGATATGAGAGAGAGCGCCTACGTTGTCGACGTTCGTTTTTATATCGACAGCTGGGTCGAATTATATTGGGTATTGTACCAAATGGCATACTCCACCTGTCGTTTTCGTACAACAATTGTAAAGAAATCGAAGTAAAACTCCAGAAATCCTCTGTATTCATGCTTTCTGGGGCCCTAATTGTCTGCAGAGGGACCCCCTGCGCCATCTGTGATTTCCAGGTCAATTAAATTTTCACATCGAGACCTTGTATTCCCATCGTTTTGGCATAGAAGCGCATACAACCCTTTTTTTGCCTTTAATCCCGTTCAAATTCGAGTTTATCGATTACCAGAGTGTTCTAAATTCTCGTAAAATTGTCCTGACCATTTCGATTCTCATATCAGAGCCTTCGATAATTGTATATTGATCGAAATATGAGAGCTTGACACCATTTTAGTTCCGGTCTGGGCTAAGTTAAAAAATTTTGTTAAAAAATCCAAATTTTGAATGTGTCAGGTCAATTCTTAGATGATCAGGAGTGATGTGTCTAAGTTCCGGACAGTTTGGTCTAATACCCGTAAAAAAAAGTGTTGTATTCGAATCAACTGATTTGAAGGATGTTTCACTTCACCTTAAGTTTATCTTTTTTTCTGCAGTTAACCTGGAATGCCATCCTTGTCTTAGAATTTGTTTTTCCATTATCAAAAGTTGAATGTATGAAATATCCGTTAGTCATAAAAATTCAATGGAACTCTCTAATTATTCTGGGGCGATATCAAGAAGAAGTTGCCTTTCGTGACGGCTAGATGCGGATCGATAGACCCTGACCCTAACTTTCTCAAGAAGTATATTTCAAACAGGGTGATCCTACTGGCAGAAAGCAAGATTCCGTCGACGTGGACACACAACATTACCGAACAATAAGCAAATCCTCGAGAAACTCCAACGAAGGACTTGGAAGGTATCACCCAAGCTTTGGGGAACATCGCCATGAAATAATGAAACACACAGTTCAGCACGTTTTTCCAGTTCGAGATACGTAAGTTAACAATCAATAAGCACTACCATTTCAAAGGTAATTTTCTATTTCTTAATATTCAATTCAGTGCATTCCGTAAAATTATCAAGTCCTCGAAAAGTAATTCTCCTTATTTGTAAAATTCCGTAAACAGTTTGTTTTATAATATTTGATTTCTGTTACTTGTACTAAAATCTCTAGTACTCAGAAGAAATGTAATACTTTTTACGTAGTCCAAGCAGTGTCATAAGAAGTGATTCTAATAGTTCCTGAAAGAAAGTTAATAAATCAGAGACGTGTCAAACGTGAAATGTTCTCATCTATTCTCTTCTTAAGGTGAAGTGAAACCCCCTTCAAATCAGTCGATTCGAATACAACACTTTTTTTTAAGGGTATNTTTGGCATAGAAGCGCATACAACACTTTTTTTGCCATAAAAACGTACGTCAGCAACGTAGGCATTTAGAAAACTCTTCTTTATCGACGTCGATCAAGTTCCTCGACGTGTTTCACTTCACCTTAAGAGAAAAATTATTTCAATTTATAACAAACGATGAATCGAAATAAATAAGTGTTTATTGTGTTTGTTTAATGATCGCTTATTTAAAGTGACTTTTTTAAAGATATGGAATGATATATCAACGTCAAAAGCGACTTGCAGAACAAGTTTCGTCGAAGAGGAACATTGAAGATCGTAACCGAAATATGGCGGCACAAGTAAGTGTTTAACCAAAAATAAGTCCTCTTAAATGACGACAGACTTTCCTACAATTGAGCCGCTCAGTGCACACATCGACTAACTCCACTTTTTGAGAAATCTTAAATTTAGGTGTCAAAGCACTTGGTATAGTCATAACTTTTTATATTTATAATGTCTTTCCTGATTAATAGAGATNCATAAGCACGGTCAAAACTGCATACCACTACAATATCTATAAGAAAAATACGACGAAAACACACGGAGGTAATATTATATAAATATTATAGAAATAATATTCTAAAGTAAACGTTTTGCAAATATTTCAAATATCTGGTAAATATTTACAAAATGTACGATATTCGTTACATATATAGAAAATATAGGACAAATATTTTGTGCTACGAGGGCGTGTTAGAGCGAAACTGTATTATAGGATACCGTGTTGTAGGGCTACTTGTATATTAAAACTTCCTATGAATTTTAAAACATGAAATTGAAATGTATTTCATGTTTCTTTCCGATGTTTTGTTTTCCTTACTTCTCAGAGAAAGGAAGGATCCCAGGAATTTTCGGAAAGGAGTCGATCTATGATGAAAACTCAAACGGGCAGTTTCGAAACTCCTAACAGTCCGAGTAGACGAGTTTTACGATCCGCCTCACCTGCTGGGAATTTCAATCGCGAAAGATTCTTCAAACGTGCTTCCAATTACTCCCAGACACCTTCGATATGCGACGAGTGAGTATATACCTTCCAATAAATAATTAAGGTGAAGTGAAACACGTCGAGGAACTTGATCGACGTCGATAAAGAAGATGTTTCTAAATGCCTATGTTGCCGACATTCGTTTTTATATTAACAGCTGTGTTGAATTATATTGGGTATTGTACCAAATGGCATACTCCACCTGTCGTTTTTGTACAATAAATATCAAGAAACCGAAGTAAAACTCCAGAAATCCTCTGGATTCGTGCTTTCCGAAGCCCTAATTGACTGCAGAGGGACCCCCTGCGCCATCTGTGATTTCCAGGTCAATTAAATTTTCCCTCCGAGATCTCGTATTCCCATCGTTTTGGCATAGAAGCGCATACAACACTTTTTTTGCCTTTATCCCGTTCAAATGCGAGTTTATCGATTACCAGAGTGTTCTAAATTGTCGGAAAATTGTCCTGACCCTTTCGTTTCTCATATCAGAGCATTCGATAATTGTACATTGATCGAAATATGAGAGCTCGACGCCATTTTGTTTCTGGCCTGGGCTAAGTTAAACAATTTTTTTCCAAAAATCCAAATTTCGAATGTGTCAGGACAATTCTTAGATGATCAGATGTGTCAAAGTTTCGGACAGTTTGGTCTAATACCCTTGAAAAAAAGTATTGTATTCGAATCAATTAATTTGAAGGGTGTTTCACTTCACCTTAATATACGCACAACATACATCCATTATATGTTCTTTGCATGTAAAGTACTATACGTACAAATTTCTGTTAAATAGAGATATACGTTCACTAAACGTATTTAATTGGTGCAAATTTTGATGTTCTAGTAACATATTTAATACGTATAACGTACATTTAAAATCCAATAGAATATCTTTGACATCCCGTGAACATATATTATACGTATGTTTTTAACTTCTAATATACTGAAACATCCCGTAGCCATGAAAACATTCTATATACGTATAATAGAGCTTTTGTTCCGTGTGGGCTGTTTGTCATTTTGTTTTTATTGAAACTGTTTAGTTTGGATTCACAATCAGTGGCCTAAAAAACCGTTCAATACTAAATTTCAACTAAATTCAATGTATTTTTTTAAAACCTCCGCCATATTGAATCCGGAATTCTTTCTTATGTTGACATCGAATCCGTAATCAGCGACTTCATTAATGCTCGAGTAGCGAATTTCAACAGAATTGGAAAACGTCTTCTACTTTTGGACAGCTTTTTGGAATTTGGCCCCACAATGCGCCGCAAAGATATGTCAAGTGAAAAACAGATCCTTTTTTCTTGCGTTTATTTTTAGGAACTCTAAAGATAAATATTCTTCCTTACTCAGCTCGATAACTTTACCGTTGAGTAGGAGTTGTCACGACTATTGATTCTGAAATTTCCATTGAGGAAATTGAAAGCAATTTTTCATTCTTGGGAAACATATTCCCTGGACGCGCGTATCGCTCTTTTTCTCTTCTTCTTATTTTAAATACCAATTCATTTAATGTACTGAGCAAAAATAACGTTGTAACTTGTAGTAGCCTCGAGAAATGAAAAGAATACTTATTTAAGGTGATGTGAAAATGGCATCGAAGAGATTTTGTATATACAACTTTTCTCCCAACTCGATTTATCAAATAGTTTGAAACTTTACAACGTGAATAGGGAGCATATAAGGAAGGTCCTGAAACTCATGAAATTTCAATTCTCTTCAAATTTGTTTCTGGGTATTTTAAAAATAGTTTATAAAAAATGAAATTTCGCGAGTTTCAGGACCTATCTTAGGGTCTCCATATTCACGTTTCGAAGTAGGAAACGATTTGAAACATCCAGTTCGTAGAAAAGTGTTATGAACGATTGAGCTTACGGATGCCACTTTCACATCCCCTTAAGTTGATGTAAAAGTGGCATCGAAGAGATTTTGTTTATAAAACTTTTCTCCCAACTCGGTTTACCGAATAGTTTGAAACTTTACAACGTGAATGGGGAGACTATAAGGAAGGTCCTGAAACTCATGAAATTTCAATTCTTTTCAAATTTGTTCATAGGTATTTTAAATATAGTTTATAAAAATGAAATTTCGCGAGTTTCAGGACCTATCTTAGGGTCTCCATATTCACGTTTCGAAGTATGAAACGATTTGAAACATCCAGTTCGTAGAAAAGTTTTATGAACGATTGAGCTTTCGGATGCCACTTTCACATTCCCTTAAATACTTTAACAGCTTTTACGAGTGTGCATATAATTTTTGAAAATTCGCGTCTCTCGTGTAACAGCATAGCAGGTGACACGTGGGGATGGAAATTACGGAGAATATTCCGTTTTGTCTCTAGAATAACCAAATAATGGGGTGGCATTATAATTCATGGAATTGTGAAGGGAGAAGGGAAGGGGTAAGCAACGGTCAGCGTCGCAACTTTGCCTTAATATACGACCTTAATATACGCACAACATACATCCATTATATGTATTTTGCAATTGAAATACTACACATACAAATTCCTGTTAAATAGAGATATATTATACGTTTACTAAACGTATTTAATTGGTGCAAATTTTGATGTCCTGGTAACATATTTAATACGTATAATGTACATCTAAAATCCACTAGAATATCTTTGACATCCCGTGAACATATATTATACGTATGTTTTTAACTTCTGATATACTGAAATATCCCGTGAACATGTATTATATGTACGTTTTTAACTTCTGATATACTGAAACATCCCGTAGCCATGAAAATATTCTATATACGTATAATAGAGCTTTAGTTCCGTGTGGGCTGTTTGCCATTTTGTTTTTATTGAAACTGTTTAATTTGGATTCACAATCAGTGGCCTAAAAAACCGTTCAATATTAAATTTCAACTAAATTCAATGTATTTTTCGAAAACTTCTCCGCCAAATTGAATTCGGAATTCTTTCTTATGTTGACATTAAATTCGTAATTAGCGATAAGAAGTAATTAGATTTTATGAGTGTGCATATAATTTTTTTAAATTCGCATCTCTCGTGTAACAACGTAGCAGGTTACACGTGGGGTTGGAAATTACGGAGAATATTCCGTTTTATCTCTGGAATAACCAAATAATGGGGTGGCATTATAATTCGTGGAATTGTGAAGGGAGAAGGGAGGGGGTAAGCAGCGGTCAGCGTCGCAACTTTGCACGCCATGCGGAACGTCAGTTGACTGCGAGCGATCTTGGTATCGACATCGTTGAAAATATAATTTTCCTCAAGTTAAACCTCGACATAAAGAAAGAAGTATTCGTAAACAGTTGTAAATAAGAAACGTGCGACTAATCCAATCTCTCGTAAACATTGGAAGGGCTAGATTAAAAAGAAATCGGTTAAGTGAGTGTAAGTGCGAAAAGGATAAATAATTACGTTCACTTGGTGAAAAACCAAGTAATGGATTCGTTTGTTACTGAGACATATTTATTCCGATATACCAGCGTGGCGAATATACGCGTACGAGCGTTGACGAATTGAATATTTCAGTTACTCTACGAGTAACGATTTGTCGAAGTAATATTATAGTTACACCGCTCTTTGGTAACTGAAATATTGAATTCGTAAACGCTCGTATGCGTCGGAACGTTTGGCCGATCCATTATCGACCATTTCTACTTCCTCGCCGTCCTACCGTCGGCGTTTTCCGCTACATAGCCGATACCTGGCTAGTTGTTTACGTTACTACTCTACAGGTAGACGTTGGCTGAAAGACACTGACTCGAAACTACTGGCACGTTCGATAATTACTACCACGATAATAACGGCCCGTTACGTCCCACCTCAGAACTCCTTCCATTATTTCTCATTTCGTGCAATGATATATACCCAGTGAACACTGTTATATAACTGTTGGGTAAATGTTACGTTTTCGAAACTAACATTTTATGTAGCATAAAAGTAACATGGAAGTTAGATGTTAGTTATTATTTCCCACTCAGTAAGGTAACATGTTATATTAATGTTATTATTTCAGTTACCTCAAAATAATGTTAATTTTTCGTACATTTAAT
>NW_019394678.1:0-54019 GCF_000612105.2 Orussus abietinus
CTCTACGGGACTCTGCGGGACGCTGCGGGCACTCTACGTGACTCTACGGGACTCTACGGGACTCTACGGGACTCTACGGGACTCTACGGGACTCTACGGCACTCGATAACGCTCGAAAATCCTCGAAAAACGTTTGAAAATGCTCGATAACGCTAGTAGGGAAATGTAAAAATCATACGCGAAATGATTCTTCTTATATCTGCGGCTAGGGAGGATTTTTCGCAGCATTCGGCTCTTACGCATACTTGTCATGAGTGTAGCGCCGAACGCACACATACTCAACGCCCGACCCGTAGCTTGGCGCTTCGCTGGTTGGGACGCGCGAAGGTTTCTAGGAACGATCGCACTCGCACAGATTCGCTGCATACGAGTTCCGTACGTGACATCGACGCGTGCCCAAAGCTTCCTATCACGTCGACTTCGGGGCAACGATGTACTTGGAGTAGTGAGGACGCCACGAGTGTTCTTCCCTTACCATCAAAAGCGTAGGTAAGCCACCACCGTCAACCACCACGATGCGATCGCGCGACCCTGCCCGTGAGCAATCTCCTACCTCATCTCTGTTAATGGCCAGGTGATATTTTATTCTACGAATGTATGGAGAGTGGTTATTGTCTTTGGATCATTTAGGTGTCTACTAACCGGGTGGTGGTTGGTCTGCGAATTTTCTCCAGCGGATCCTTCCTGAGGTGGAGGTGGCGGGGGCGGAGGACTCGTTCTTGGACGAAGTGGAGAACCTCCGCCATTCGTCGCCACGTTTGCCGGTGCCAACGGAATCGAGGGACCTACGTAGGCGCCTGAAACGTAAACCAATGTGAAAATGCGGAGAAAAAAATCCCATCCGACATGAAAGAGAAAAAAAGAAAACAGGGGAAAGGAAGAAGCTTCCGCGCCATGGGTCGGAAGTCCATCCCGAGCGAGTCCTCGGCGACAACCGGAAAAAGTGACCTCGTCGATATTCGAATAAATTTTCCCAAATGTAAACCAATGACGATTATCTGTTCCTGGTCGCAGGGAATATATATATCATTTGCCCACCTCCATCCAGATGCGTTCAAATGGGGAAAATTAATACCCAACGCTGTTAATTACGATCCCCGTTTCCCTCACCGAGAACGGGAACGCCGCCATTTTGTCGGGCTCGAAGAAATCCGTCCCTCGTAAGTATACAGAGTTTAATGAATATTTCTCAAATGAGAGTATAATCGATCGCGCAAATTTACCATTATATGCATTAAACTTTCGATCACGATCCTCCACATTGCTCATGGTTCAGGAATATGTCGGTCACGATGCGAACGGTCGTAACGCGTCTAAAAGGGACCTTCCCTCGTGCCAGAGTAAACGCGGTACGTGCATACATACGTATGGTACCCTCCCAAAGCGTCATGCTCGCCGTTTTACACCTGCAGCGTGTAACCCATTTCCGCTACACGTGGCCCCGAGGTTATGGTAAGTATATAGAAATATGCCATTTTATGGTCAAGACCCTCGCGGCGCGTACTTTAAACAGTTTACAGGCTCGACGCGAACCTCGGCATCGAGAATTGCGCATATGCAGCTTGGATTTTTTTTTCCCCACGGGGGACTCTAACGGTGCAACGGAGTGGCGGCCTTCAAAGAGAGGAGATTATTTATCGGCACCCTGGACAGAGGAAGCAATAATAACGCCCGGCAGTTGGCGATCGTCCAAACGGCGAAACCCGAGGTCCACCGGGGACTGCGATAAAAACCCCTGGATTTATTTCTCCAGGACAAACAGGCGATCCGCCGGCCTTCACCCGTTAACGAAACTGAACCGTAGTAAACATCTCCCGTTGATCTCAGGGCTAAGATATTCCCAGGATAACGGAAATGCCGGAGAAAAAGACTAATCGGCTGTGGAAACTTCAAGAGAACGCTTACAAGCGGAAGGAAACTCGAGAGATAAGACTTCTCAAGACGACTTTCCAAGGAGGGGAAACGCTCGCCGTCAAAACACTGATAACGTTAATCGCCGGTTACCCGATGGTCGCCGTTTAGAAAATTGCCCAACGAGAGCGAACTTTCATCCACGACACGAGGAAACCATATTTCCTTTTTTTTTTCCTCGAGATTTCAACGTTTTGCAGCAGCGGTAAAAAATTCGTCCTACGACCGATGGCTTCGAAAAACGTCCCGTTCGTTTTCGCTTACCGAGCAATACGAACAGGGAGATGAAGCAGAAAAGAAGCTTACGACAGAGCTCCCCGAGTCCATGTCGTCATCGAACGATCGACGTAGCCTCCAACGTAAACGCTACTACTATTTCCTTACCGAGCAGGAGATAAAACTATCCCGAGAATCGATAAAAATAGCTTGCTCGAGACCACCCCGAGTACTTATAGAGCACCTATTTACGCTCGAGTCGATAACGAGGTCGATAAAAAGAATTCCGATCCATTGAACCGACCGAAATATCCACGCTGCATTGCCTGGATTGAATTTCCAAAGGTAAAAAATGACCGCAAATAGAAAAAAAATATATATATGCCCGAAAGTAGAGCCTCTCTTATAAAAAACAATTAGAGCACGGAGTAGGGAAATAAAATGAATGGAAAGTACCGAGATAAATAAAAATTGTATTTCCGGGTATCCACCACGAAGGTTAAAATTCATAAAATGAAGACGCTCGATTCCACGCTTCCGAAGAGCGAAAACAAAATCCCGCAGTGGCTATTTTCCGACTGGCACGGATGCATCCCGACCATGGCTCGCGTGCAACGTCGCAAAGCGGTTGTATGAGTGCGGGGGGGGGGGTTGAAAGGGGGGAATATGTCGGACAAGCGAGCGGGAACAGTTTCCTAATGGCACGCCGTTGTCGCAATGTTTGTCGCCGTCACCCATCACGCATGACCGGTCTGCCGTTTACTTTAAATATCCCCGGGTGACGTAACCCGTGAGAACAACATCGGAGTGGTCTCGGACACGTGGCCTAGTCGAACAACCGTTGCGTCTCTTCCGACCTAAGGCAATTCCCTCGAATCAGGTGATTCCACCGGCGTTGCCGCGTCCCGCGCGCCGCGTGACATCACCACGGCACGTGGCAACGTCGCAACCTATGCGCGCCTCCACGCTCCGTCGAATCTTGATCGGCCGACTCACCCGTTTTCGAGGCATCGGGAAAAAGGGAACGAGAATTTCCGTCATTAACGCTTTGACCGCCACGCGGATTTTATTTGACAGCTATGTCACCCATTATTTGGGTGGCACGGTAGTCAAAGCGTTGAAAGGCGCCTATTACTTTCAAATCGGCACTTGCACTCAAGCATATCTTTGGAAAGGATTTGTTCCCAGCCGAGGACCCTAGAATTTAATCCCGTACTTCCTACTGTTTCGACTAATTGCGACCCACCGATAACCGTTCGCAAATACTCGCCCGAGATACCCGGCGTTTTCGAAAGTTCACGGAGATAACCGACTTACGAAGCACCGTCCAAACAACCGATTACGCGAGATAAACGCACGTGTAACCGACTGCGAAATTAAAAAAAAAAAAAAATCTCCAAGAACACATCATCCAATGTAGAATCGAACCATCCACTCGGATAGATAAAATCCCAAATCGCCTCGTCCTATTTTAAAAACCCGGGAAAACTCCAAAGACATCCTCCGTCGACACCGCACAGAATCGCAACGATCGCCGCGATGGACGACCCCCCGACGAGTCGAGGAGACCCGATGGAAAAAGAGAGAGAAAAGAATGAAAAATAGAATAATAATAATAATAAAAGGTAAAAGCGTACAAAGTCCGGAGCGATGTCGCAACCGCGGGACGAGGGACGCGGCCCCTTGGCCGCGATAATCGGCGAGAGACCGTCTCTAACGTAAGTAGGTTTACGTTGCACGAGGTGGCCACGTGGTTTGCCCCGGCGACGGGCGAAGGAGGGGGTGGGAGAAGAGACGCGGTCACGTATGCGAACAAGCGCGCCGTCTCTCGGCCGCCGTGGGAGGAAAACCGGTACGCGCGCGGGATACACACCTCGGAGGGTCTCTGGAGAGCGCGCACGCGAGCATCGCGGGGACATGTGACCGGTACTTTTCCGTGACGAATTCGACGCGTAGCGGCCCGCCGTGCCGCGCGTATATATCTCCCCGAGGCGCGGCGGGATGCGCGCGCACGTAGGCGGCGGGCGGCGGCAGCGGATTGGTCAGCGCGCGCCGCCGTCCGCCGCGACCGCCGCCTAACCGAGTGGCGTAGCGCTGGCCTTGTTTCCACGCGCGTACCTACGTGTACGCGCCGCGCCTGGCCCGGTGACGTACACCGCCGCGCGCCGTGTTGCGAACCGGACGACCGGCGCACGTCTGATTGGCAACGCCGCGGAGCCCGCGAGGTCGAGCCTCGCTCCGAACCCAACCGATCCCGGCCGATCTTAACCGAAGACCCACCCACGTGACTCCGATTTCAGACATTTTCCTACGATAGTTTTAGCGAAGCAAAAGTTTAAAGAAGCGTGGAAAAAAGAACAAGAGAGGCGGTTCTCCTTGAGAACGCTACGACGTGACTCGAGTTTCCGTGGACTTGGTAAACAGCTGATCGATCGGTATTCTCGCATCGTGCGGATTAGGAACCAGTTTCCAATGGGCTTTACGTAAACGCGTGGAGTCCGTGTAAAATAAAAAATACCTCCTCTCCTCCCCGGAATCGCGAATCGAGAGACCTATCGATTAGGGTCCCGGCGATACGTATAGGATAATACGCATACTGAAATAAAACGGGAGAATCAAAACACGACCGAGATACGTTCCGAATGCCAACTCGAAGTGACTCCGTATAAACATCGGGTCCGAGGTTCAAACTTGTAACGCAGCCGAGTGCGTTAAGAAACAGGATTGCAGTTGGAGCTGCAATAAAAGTGCCAGAGTCCAAGTGCAATGTTTACGGAATTCGCGAAGCTGAGGGAGAGAGAGAGGAACGGGTGGTTTCTCATCGGTGTCGCGGCGTTACCTCGGAAATCTTGAATAAAAATAAAAAGAAAAAGAAAAGGAAAAGAATTACTTCTTTGGTCATGACCTCAGAAATGTCTGCGATAAAGATATCCAACGGTCTACGGAATCAGGGGAAGCTGGGAAAAAAACGGGTACGTTTCGCGTTCGTCACGGCGTTACCTTGGAAACCGCGCGGATAAAAATAAAAAAAAATGACAACCAGGAGCGCCTCGCGCCCCGTAAATCAATTTGGATTTTCAACCGCGCCCACCAGCGACAAATATCCCGGGACGTCCCAAAATTTCGCATTTTCATGTATCGTTGGATAGACCGATCAAAAAGGGTGATTAATGGGCCAAAAGCCGCGTGTACGTTAATCACCGGTCAGGAATGACCGTAAATCAGCGGGTGCACGTATTGGCGCCACGTGGATCCTAGACTCGTTATTCAAATGGAGCTGTTATCGTTACCCGGTTTTCTAATCGCCGGCGATGGAGGTCGACAAGGGTCGGCCTTGCAATTGCGACACATCGTAACCACGTGGGCCACGTGCACTTGACTCTTACGATGACATTTTTTGCCAAAAAAAAAGAGGATACTCTAATTTTCACGTATAAAATATATTTCGGGCGAAACTCCGAATTTCCGGGATCGCTCGTCGTCCTCGCGAGGCCCTTTCGACGCACTTCGGAAGGAACCGTTACGCGGATCGACGAATCTCCGAATCGCAAACCGGACCCACGTTTAGGGCTTTGTCCGTTCATGGCAGGGATTGTCCGGGGGTAATCGATCGAAAGTAATGAAAGCGGCACAAAGGAAACTGCAACTGCGCCAGCGTACGCATACCCGGTAACGGTCGAATCGAGAAACTCGGCCGAGTCTCGCGCCAAATACAAAAAGCACGTGGCGTCCATTGAGCCCCGTGCAGGATTTAAAAAATAATATCCATTGCAGCGCGGGCCCTACAAAGGGGCTCGTGGACGATAATAAAAATATGAACCCAACTCGAACGATTGAAATAAATAAATAAATGAACAATCGAAAAGCGAGGATCGGTCCCGTGTTGATAATCCATTCCAAGTCTCGCGTCGACACGCCGTTCCACTCCGCAGAGTTGGCCGGCGGTTGACGCGGAAGAGAAACGCGTAGACTGGTACACCGGAGTACGGTATAAATAGGGTTCAGGGTGGCGGAAAATCGGCGAACACCTGGGATAACGATTCGAGTCATGGAAAGGCGAGAAAAACCGTCGTTTAGGAGGATCCAAGAGATGTGAATAAAAGAATCGCTTTTTGTCGTATCGCCATTCTTGTTTTTTTCCCGATCACAATCGACGCGTCTTTGAAGGCGGTTTATGAGGTACTCGGGGATACAGGAAAATAAGCCCACTCCAGGTAATAAGACGCTCTTCGGCGAGGACGGCGGGCAGTCGCGTCTCCGCTCGTCTTCTCTCCCCTTTCGCGACTTCTCCTCGTCTATTCCCAGATATCCCGATCTTTGCCAGCGGCCGGCTATTTTTACCATCGGCAGAGAGGCATACGTAGGTGCCGGCTGCCCTCTCGGGCGGAAATATGGCAGCCTCGGGGAAAAAGAAAGAGGACGGAGAACACCGGGGAAGAGGGTGGCCCTCGAGTCGCACTTTTGCCGCGTCTCTATTTCGGTCGGCTCGGCCCTTAAGGTGGCTCGAAAGTGGCTCGAAAGTGGCTCGAAAGTGGCGCGAAAGTGGCGCGAAAGACCTCCGAGCGATCCGAAAGAGTGCCGGTCGAAACGATTCACCCACGTGGCCAAACTCGAGGGTAACGTCGACATCTAGATCACGACCTCGAGTAACGGTACGCGCGACTCAAATGGCTCCCCTAGCATTAATATTCATATATACAATAATTAAATCCCTGTAGAACCGCTCCTCGGAGGTATGTAAATATAACCATGGAAAAGAGTTCCCCCAGGCGGCCCTGACCTACCGTTAGTTACAGATAGTTGAACTCGAGGTAGCTCCGGCGCGACGATTCGATTCCACGATACATCCATGCGAGTCGATGCGTGCGGATTTGATCGACGCGTTGTTTTAAAATGAAAAAAAAAAGAAAGTGGGAAATGGCTTCGACTTCGCCGATTAGAAATCGTTAAGCGGGGGGGGCACTTTAAGGGCCCTTAGACTCTAGAGGGTAGAGAAGCAAAGGACCGGCACATCGTCGGAAAGCGGCGATGCCTAAACGGTGGTCCGCCATAAACCCGGTCGCTAAGGTCGGGCAAGGTCATTCCCATTTAACTCGGGGGCGGGGCCGCCGTCGCGGAACCGTCGGTCGCCGCGACTCGATCGAGACCGCGGAGGGGGGGCGTCATTCAAGCCCCGAGAGGGCCGCCAGGAGGACGAGCCTGCCTCAACCCTCGCCTAGTTCGTATCGCGATCTATACCCGTGCTAAACAACAATTTTAAATACATGGAAATAAAAAGAATCACGCTAATAATCGCAATAACGTGGAATCGGGATCTCGACAACGAAACAAAAAAATAACCCGCGACTTTCAATAAATACTGTCAAATTCAAATTATACGCGATAAATATTATTCGATGTCGATTTCAACTTTGTAATTCCGTTGATGCGTTTCCCGAAGGGAGGAAAACCCGTCTTCCTTCGACCTCGGAAGCCGCGGAAGTTGACCGTTACCCGCGTCGCCTTCCATCCAGCGAGACATCGGCTCTCATTCATTGGTCTAAATATACGGCGTGACGTCACGGCCGCGCGGCGCGGCCCGATCCCTCTCCTTCGCTTCCGGCGCCCTGCGCGTGCGCCCGCGCGCCGCGCGCCGCGCGCCGCTCCGAAATAGATAATCTCCACTGCGCGCGCGACCGGGCCTCGCGGGGGGGGAAAGAAAAAAGAGGAAAGCGGAAAAGTAAGGCGAGAGTCGAGGCCCAAAAGAGCCGATGGACGGCTCCTTTTCCTTCGCGAGAGGGCTAGTCGTGGAAACGAAGACGGGACTAACGAGCGCGCCGTCGTTATCGGCGGGAAAGGTAAAAAAGACGCGGCTTTTCTTTTTCTTTCCTCGGCACGCGGAATGCCGGGTGGAATGCTTCGCCGCCGGCATTCCAGCTATGAGAATTATCTATATAAGAGCCAGCCATGAGAGTCAACCAGCCGCCAGAACGCGCATATGGGAAATGACGCGCGGTCTTTCCGTTCTCCCGAGAAAACGCCGTTTAAAGAAATCTAGTCCCGACAAACGTATAGGGGGGGAACCAGACGACTCGTGCGCTCGTTAGCGAGGCCCTGGGGGCTCTGCGAGTTTTCAAGTCAGGTTAAAACACGAATTACGCAGTTTTTCCAGAGAAACCAGGAGAGCCTGCGGTGTCTCTGGAGTCGCGGAGAGCGCCCCTGATTTTCTAACCCCGACGCGAAAGGGAGGCGCGCACTTTTGAGTTCCCTCGTGTAACCTTCGCGATTGCCCTTTGAACTCTCGTTCCCCGAATCAAAAATATCCTTGCAAACCCCGTTTAGGATCTTAACGCGAGTTCCACCGGAGGACACTCCCGGTGGTTTGGCATACAGGAAAAAAGTATACGCACGTACCACTAGCCCCCTCTCTATCCCCCGAGTTCTCGGAATGACGGGAAAATCTAAAAATACGGGCCCGCGCATTAAAAAAAAAATAAAAGAAGGCAGAAACGTGGAATTTCTACGAGGTCTCTTTCCTGGTGAGTGGAAAAAAAAAGAAAACAAGGAGCGCCCTGGCTTTCGGCCCGACCGACCATAACCTATAACGCAGCGGAGATGAATTTCTGACGTCTCGACGCGTCTTCGTGCACGCCCTAGGATAATGAAGTTCTTTTTTCCGAAGCCGAAAGAAACCCCGACGAGATAAACGCAACGCGTGCAATGGCCCCTCTCTCTCTCTCACGGTTGAAAACGAGCGTACACGCAAGAGGAGATTGCGTGCCGTCGTTAACTCGTAATGGAAGTACGAGCGGAGTCCGTAACGAACGCTTCATTAGAAAATGAACGATGGCCATAACGTTCCGTTACACGTCCAGAGTAATTATGTAACGGCAAGGGGGTTAATTATTTATGACAATTAACGCAATCGCCTTGCAAATGACGAGTCACATCGGCCCTCGGTAACGCATAGAGTTCGTCATCCCGTCGAAGAGAGCAATTCGTTTTATCGGGCGAGATTAAACGCAGCTGTGACAATGAAAACGCGACGACAAAGCTTGACGCGGTTCCCTGAACGACCCGGCTAAACGTCTTTATCGGATATCAAAAATGTAAAATGACCTTTGGATGGGTGTCCGATAAAACGAAGACGCCGTTAAAAAAAATTTGAATGGAATACCAACGTCGTACACGCAAGGGGAAGGAGACACCTCGGTCGTAGGGTTTTAATTTATTAAGTGGACTCTCGTTACGGCCAAATTGCGGCCTTTCTACGGGTAATCACGAGGTGTCTCCGAGGCACTTTAGATGTACGAATAGTCCACATACGTCCACGAGGTGGTCGAGAAAACTTTTGTATTTTCCTCGTTGCTCTTGATCAGGCGCGAGATTTAAAGCGCGTGAAATTTTCAAAGGGGGCAAACTATAAAGGGCGCGATAATGAAATGGGCGAAAGATTTAAAGTACGGGAAATTCAAAGTGCGCGACTCGCGGAGAAACGTGACGCGACGGATCAAGGCCGATAACGCTTATCGGGCGGCTCGGGGCCTCGAAAGAGTCCGCCGCCTCGTGACTTTGGAATTCTCATTTTACGTCGCAGCCGCGCATCGTCGAGCGGCTTTTCCCGAGATATCGGGAGCAATTATTTGTTTTGGTCGTCCTTCCTCGACCGAGAGACACTTCCAACTTCACGTGACACCCGAGCGATCCGGTTACGTCCCCCCCCCCCCCCCCCCGTAATCGGCCCGATAGCTGCGCTCGAGATGCGGCTAATTGCCCGTCCCGAGTGGCACGATTAAATTAACCGGTACTTTTAATATTAACGATCGCATACGATTGCATCCCCCCATCGATAACAAAAAATATATACATACACCTTGCCTAACTAAACTACCTACTAGCGACACCTCGCTCTTTATTCTTTCGAATTAACCGAATTGTGGTTTTCACGACTGCGAGTAAAAAAAAAACCGATTCGTTAAAATGTCACTTAAGGGAAAAGCAAAAGGCCAGTCGCCTACATCTTTATCTCTCCCCCGTCTGAAAACGCGTCCCTTGTGAAAATGTCACTCGCCGGAGTCGCTCGTGCCTCGAGTAGTGTATCTCGTTGATATCAAGTATCGACCGTCGTATCCGAATCCCGGGGTGATATAATTCCCCTCCGCGGACGTCGCGCGATAGGTATGCAGGCAGACCGAGCGACGACTTAACCGGTACTCTATGCCGAGGCGAACGTGACCTTCGAGTCGTTCGTGTTAACATCTCCGGAACGTAGAAGAGGAGGAGGAGGAGGAGGAGGAGGAGGAGGTTCTTTGAAGCGCGTGACCGTGCGTCCGGTGCGTGCAGGAATCGCCAGTCCACGCGTTCCCGGCCCCCTCCTGTCAACATTTACCCCAGGGTCTCGAAATCCCCATCGCGACGCATTTCCCCCCGACGTTCAGCTCGCGACTTCGTCCCAAGAGAACTAACGTCGTACGAATTTAAAAAATCGTCGAAAAGTCGTTCCCTACGCGGAGGAAAGCCTCGCCCCGTTCCACCCCGCCAAACTCGCTTAACGAGTCCGGACACTACATATCCCAGAAATTTACGATTTTAGGCTAACACGAGGTACGTCGAAGCCGGGTTTTTTTTTTCCCCTTTATACGGGACAACTTTCTTCATAAAACTCCGTATCAAGTATTTCCTGTCGCGAAGATAACGATCCCCGGCATATCCCGATCTCTCCCCGGCGAATTTCTCGATTTTTAGAAACGCCGCGGCGAGAATGAACGTACAAAGTCGAAGCTAACGGTCCGCGAGGATAACCTCTACCTAACCTAAAACCACATAGGAGACTCCCGTGCTCGGAATCGCTCTCATATATCAAAATTTTCCGCATTCCCGTAAAAACCTTCTGGAAATTTACAGCCGGCTCAGAAGCGAATTCGGCATTGCGTAAACTCCTGATCGCTCTTATGACTAGATGCATGCGCAAGAAAAAAAAGAGAGATCGACTAGATATCAAGATAAACTATTTCGGAAATTCGGGGTTTTCTGCCCATTCGAGAGGGCTCGAGAGGGCTCGAGAGGGCTCGCGGGCGCATGACTCACCGTTGGCCTTGAACGTGGTGGCCGTGTCGAAGCTGGGCGCCCTGACGGGGTGTTTCTCCTTGGAGCGGTCCTGGACGTAGCTGACGGCGAGACTGACGGCGGGCAGGGAGTCTCCCCTGGTCAAGGGAGGCCTCACGGGGTGTTGCTCCTCGAGGGAGAGCCTCTTCTCGGCGTGCTCGTCCTCGTCGATGGCGCTGATGGTCCTCTTGAGCTGCGTGATGCCACGAGTGTGGCTCAGGTTGACGTGGTGGGCCACGGCGGCGAGGTGGGCGTTCGAGATCCGGACGTTGTTGCCCCTCATGCCGTTGGCCATCTCGTGGGTGTCCTCGTGTCTGGCGAGCTGCTGCTGTTGCTGTTGCTGCTGCTGTTGCTGCTGCTGCTGCTGCTGCCTGGTCCCGGAGTTGAACTCGGTTATGGAGTTGCGATGGTGGAGCTGGGAGTACCCGGCGATGTTGTGGTGCCGAGAGTGACCCTGGCCGGCCGCCGCGGCGTTCTGGATGGGGAGGACGTCGAGGTTGGTGCCCCCGTTGTGTTCCCCGTGTGCCGAGGCGCGGTACGTCTTCGAGGCCGAGGGTCGGGCGTCCTGGAAGCCGTGGGCCTTCTTCAGCTGCTTCGCCGACTCGAGGACCAGGTCGATCCGGTCGGCGCCCTCGTAGTTGACGCACCCCCGGCAGACGGGCTCCGAGAAGTCCATGATCATCGCCCAGGGCATCCTGGGGAGGTCGCAGAGGTAGCACTGCGTCCGCTTACCCATCATCTTGGGCCGGTGGGGCGCCCCAAGGGCGCCGTTGCCCGAGTCGAGGGTCCGCTCCTTTCTGCCCTCCCGGAGATTCGCACTCTCGCCCACCCAAACGCGCCCCGAGTACGTTCCCTGGACGGCGCACGAATACTCCCCACTGACCGCTGCGAGCGTATCTCGGCCTACCTCCGCCCTTTGTCTCCTTTCCTCGCCCGGGGATCCCCTACCGGGGATCGGCAGTCGCCTCGTCCCCCGCCGCGGAGAAGAGGCGCGCGTCGACCTAACCTCCTCGCCCGGTAGACTCGCTCCCGAATGGCAGCGGCTCCACCCTCCTCGCGAAAGGAAATACGCACTTCGGTGACGCGCGCGCGGAACGTGCTGCCGTACGCGGAGACGAACGCTCGAGAATGCGGCGCCACGGCGGGCTTACGGGTGTCACGCCCCCCACCACCGCGACCCGCCACCCCTCTCCCACCCGCCCGCTTCCCGGGCCGCTCCGCCAATCCCGAGCTGTGGCGTCACGGGGTGCTACGTCATAATTGCGCGCGCATGCGTCGCCCTCGGTCCCCGGCCCCCCCACCCCGCCGTCCCGCCGACCGAGGGACACGTAGCAGCGAGCGGAGCGGCGCGCGCAGCTCGGCCGACCCGGACCGCCGGAGCCGAGCTCGCCGAGCCCGCCGAGAGAGACCGGACCTCCTTACGCGCGAGAAAACTCGCCGCGAGATGCTTTTTAGGTCACCGACGGTCTGCACGTAGGGACGGTGCGAATGATCGATCGCCGATTCGGTTAAGGCGATGCGGCCATGCGGGATGGGCGGGATTTTTCACGAGTTTTCGATACCGTTATTTAACTCGCTAATTGGATACAGGGAACGACTGGACGGGATATCGGGCCGATTCGAGCGATTCTGTCTCTCGGGTTGTTCGTCAATCCCTTCGATTGTTTCTCGTAATTTCTACCCCGAGCGAGCGTCTATTGCCGGGCTGAGCACATCTGTGTCGAATAAAACCGTGGATTATTGTATGTTTAACGGGGGTCGAATAATCGGTCGCTCCCGGCGAATCGTTAATCCGGCAAGTTCTCGTAATTGCGACGTGACGCAATCGGGGATAATTAACCTATTGCAACTCGGCGGCGGGAACAGCTGATAAATCTTTAACGCGGTTCGGGGACTCGCTTAACGAAAACGTTATGCAAGGAGATTGGGCGAGACGGGAACGATTCGTGTTATGGGATAATCGTTCACGGAGAACACACCTACAGGTTGTACTGTTCGGGGTCTTTATTCCGGGACAATGTGCCGAATATTAACGAGTCCACCCGTACTTAACGGACAATGCCGACAATAAATTGCCCTCGAAAATCCGCGTGACCGAGTCCGGGGGTCGTATCCTGTCTTCGCTCCTGCCCCTCCTTTCCTTTCATTCAAGGTCAACTATAATCGGGGAAATTAACGGCACGGATTATTAATAAACATCGATAATGGCTCTAAATGGCTAAAAATTCCTATTTCGTGCGGCCGCAAACCGCAGCCGAAAATTCCGATCGCGATTCCGGGTTTTGCAGAAAAGAATGCAGCCATGCTCGGCGCTCGGCGTTGCCATTCGCGGCGTTGCCGGTTGTCCTTCCAAGTCCAGCGGTTGCCAAACTCGGTTCGCGGCTGCGTGCGCGCGCATCGATCTCTCGAGGATCCCGAAAGCGCAAACCGACGCCACCGAGGAATTCCAGTTTCAATTTTGAATTCCGAGACCGGGACCAATGACATTGAATGTTTCTCAGGAATTGACCCAACGCGGTGCTTTCAAGCGGTCACCCGTCCAAGCACCGACCGCACCCAAGGTCGCTTAACTTCGGGAATTTCTTCGACCACGGTAGCTCGAGTTCGCTGCCTCGGTTTCACTATTTCGTTTCGTTATCGTGACATCGGTTAATCAGGAAAGGGGAAGGAGAGGGGGGATTGAAATAGCGAGTCACGGAGGGAAGAGGGGGGAGCTATCGTTACCCCACTCTGAGGGAGCGAGAGGCTGGCGCGTTTCACATTTTCGTTTCCTCCTCAGTTGGTCTCCACTCGTGGAGTGAGGTTAACGGGAAAGCGAGGCTGTCGCGTTTCGCATTCTCGTTTCGTACGCGTTCGTCGTTGCAAATAGGGGGAAGGGTTAGCATGCCGAAGAAAACTAGCACGGAGCGCGTAAGAGCGTTTCGGGAAAGGAAACGCGCACAAAGGCCACCTAAAAAGGCTCCGAAGACTCCCCTGCAACGTCTGAGGGAATTCAGAGCGCGACAAAAAGCTCGCAAATGTGGCATCCCGTTGGACTATACGGAATCGTCGGTTCAAACCCCAACGATGGACAACTTCAACGATATAGTCAATCCCTCAACGAGCAGTGATACGTTAACGATCGCGCCTCCGTTTTCACGAGTAACCTGGCTACCGTGCAGAGATTTCGATACGAATAAGGTAAACGTAAATGAGTCTTTGCAATTACCATTTAATAATCTTAAGGAAGAAAAGTGACTCGAAATGCGCAAATATTATTCCGGTGTTCTTCCTCGTTTAATCATTCGGTAAACTTTTGGCTTTTAGATGGAGAATGTTTATGTTAAATCGGAGAGTGTCCATGACCAAGATTCGACGGAATTAGAATATCCAGCCGACGAGCGCGATAACGAGCCGGGCCTCCCTGAGCGACAGACTGCGGAATCGTCCTTCTACCCCGAAGGTCCATTCGCGATACCGAAACTGGAAATGGCGAGAAGACTCTCCGAACCATCCGAGATTCGAGTCACCGATGTCCCGAAAGAAGTGCCGTTGGAAAGAATACGGAGAGACGGTGCCGCCGTGTACGGGGAACACGTAGCGAATAAACTACGAACTTACGATGCGTTCACTCGAGCAGATGTGGAGCACAAAATAAACTGCATTCTCCACGAAGCCGATATGCGCGTGCTTTATCGATCACGGTAGCAATTTTTATTCCTACGCCCTCGGTACGCTATATTTGTGAACGGTTTCCTGCTAAACCGTGATTAAATATTTCCTATAATGATTAAGTATTTGCACTTGATAAAGGACTGAGGTTTTTCTCCAGTGTAGGATTGGACGCTTTCCGCGTCATATCGACGTCGACGAATTTCCTTTTAACGCCCGTCTTTTCGCAGACGGTAAGAAATCGAGGAAAGTCGGGGTCGTGCCGTAACTGCGCCTTTCGCGGAGAAAAACCGCTCGGCAGTTCCGCGATACGCGTATCCGGAACCCGCGAACCAAGTAACTCGGTCGTGACGACTCGTCGCCTTCGATATTCCGTTAAACCCAGTCGCATTGGTCCGTGTTCCCTTAGAAGTACGTCCTGAAACGTAAATGGAGCCTTTGTCGAAGAATCTTATAAAAAACGACACACCGTCCCGGTTAAAAAAAGAAAAATCCGCCAAGCCTGCCCAACGCGACAAGGAGCGACAAATACAGACCCATACCTGTTAACCGTACGTTAACATTCCGCAAGCCCCGCCGGTGCGATAAGAGCGCGTGCGATAACGTAAGTGTGCCTACATCGTGGAGTCGCCCCGGTGGTCGGCCGCCCTGTAATATTACAATATCGCGTGGCGTTCGCGAACGGAAAGCTGCGCGACGTTACGCAACGTATAAACGGAGTCGACTCGTGTCGACGACCGGGTTTTCTAATTTTGCCTCTTTCCTCGTCATTGCGCCGATAAAGAGGAACAAAGGAGGCAAGAGGAGACCCAACCTAGCTTTGAAAAACCATCGGGAACCTTCGTTCGAATCATTCAATCGTCGACGAAAATCCGAAGGCACCCCGGAACATCGGTCGACGAATCGAAAGGGAAAGCCGGAATTCGGATTTGGATTTGGATTTGGATTTGGCACGAAGGAAGAAGAGAAAAGTCGACATCGGTGCGAATTGCGGAATGCGGGGTGATCCCTAACTGGCGAGGCGAGTCGAAATCCCACCCACGTAACGAGTCCGGTCCTCGTGGAGTTTCTGGGTGGGTCTCCGATTTAAAATCGGCGCCGCCGCTCTTTCTTCCGCGCGCAACCGGTGACATCACGGCGCTCGCACGAGCTCGTAACGTGAGCCCGATGCTCGCGAGAGCGCCTTGCCGGCCGATCCGCGACAATGCCGTCTCTCCTCCTCGGGCCACTTTTATTTCGCTCCAGACATAAATAAATGATCGCCCGGTGGCCTCCCGTACGTTCAAAGATCGCGTTTCAGCACCGCAGGTACCGACCGCGCAAAGAGAGCGAACGAGCGAGCCTCTCGTCGGTTTTAAACTGCATCGCGCACTAAACGTGTCACGGGAAATAAAAAGCAGTCGCGGTGGTAGACAATTTTATTGATTTCGTGGTTAGATTTTCGTTGGCTTCCAAGTGGGAATCGAGAACACTTCGACGTCCCTTTTCCACCGTTTGTACCGCGCGTCGTTGGAGACAGGGCTGAAAGGAACAGGAAAGGAACAGGAAAGGATTAATAAATACCTTCGAGGACGAATTTCTAACCGACGCGTCCCATAGGTGTAAAGAATTCCCACGTTGCGTCCAGCGCCTCCGCCCGCTCGGCCGCGAATGAGCGCCGCTGCGCCGCGTCACGTTCCGTTCGACATTCGGCCCAGCTGCGAGTGGAAGAGGGCCGGCCGGCTTCTAATTCGATTGCGCGGCCAGGAGTCGATTCAATGTCGAGAGCGCCGAAATATTCGCGCGCGCGTTCCCTAATACTTTTCGAGCGCTCGTCCCCGCGACCTTGGGCGCCCCCGCGCCGAGCGGGGCGCGATGAATAATAAATGGGGCGTTTAGCCGAACCCGGAGGAAAAAAAAAATAAAAAGAGAAGCCTAGCGGGGCTCGTCCCCCGGCGTTGCCCCTACTCCGCGAGCCGGCGGTCCCTGACGCGTCCCGAAGCGGGCCGAAGTCCCCCGAAGTCGCGCCGAGCGGACCGAGACGAAGGTTTCGGCCGCGCGTCGCTCCTTTGTTTCGCCCGGCCCGGCCGCGCGAGAATCCGCCGATCGATCCGGCAGATAATTCGACCTAGCCTCCAAGATTCGCCGCCCGGCCGTGAATGGACGGGGAAACCAGTTCCCGGGAGCGAATGCCGGGAACCGATCGACTTTCTTTTATTATCGGCCCACCGGCGCGGATAAGGCCGGTGTTAATTAAAGGGCGACGGTCGTTCGCTTCGCCGCGCGCGGCCCGACCACGTGACCAAGCAGCGACCGATAACGCGAGCCCCCGACAGTGGAAAGCTCCGTCGTTCCGAAAACTCTATTTACCTCCGCGACGAAGCCCCGGTGGTTTCGCAACGGTTTCGAGGCAGGTGTCGGCGAGCGGGAAAAATTCCGCAACGCGATCAGATGTACAGATATCGGAGAGCCGATACAGATCGGGGAGGCGGATCGACGCGAGTCGCCGCACTTTCCGATTATTGAAAATAAATATAGAACACGCTAGAGATACTCGAAAATACCGCAACCTTAATAAACGTACATCCACTATCCGTATATTCATTCGAGATTAAAAAGTTCGCTTCGTCAGCATTTGCTCCATAAATATGGATTACGATAATTATTTTTAATAAATTCACCCACCTTATTTACGATAATTTCCGAGTTATTACGTTAATTACGTTTCACGCTATTCAGGTTAACTACGTGTAATCATGATTTCGAAATGTCTGAACCCGAGTACTTTTTTTTTTCTTTTCATGCAAAAAAGGCAGTGATTTGACCCGAATACGGTAACGAGCGGCAAATTTATACATTCAGGGCGGTTTAATGAATTGCTTTTCTAAACTATGCCCGAGTACATCGATGGAGACTTCGCTCGTACTTTCAGAAATATTAGACTTTGCGAATGCCATATTCCCTAGGCAAGGCCGCGAATTTCCGGAGAGATTTCCCCAAAAAATCGGTCAGGAGTGGGTTGGAACAAGAAAGCTAAACCCCCCGATGAAGGAGAAACGACGAGACGCGTCGCCGTTCTCCTGTGGGTTTTGTCGCTAACAAAGGGTATACGGTTTCGCGTAGGGTAAGTCGCGCGTTTACTCTCCGGCCGTCTTTACGTGCCTAGAGTAGCGCGGCTGTGACGTCACCGCAACGTCTGGCAACGCCGAACGCGCGGTTGCCGGCGGCCCCTCGCGGCCCCGCCGGCGCGCGTCTGTTTCCGTTGGGCCGGTACGCCGTTTCCGCTGGAGCCAGCCGGGCGACCGAGCCTCGACGACGCGCCGGACGCGCCGGACGTGCCGCCTCCGCGAAATATGAATACGCCCGGTTGGCGCGTAAATCCGAGGCGAATCGCTTAGTAAAAAAGCAGTCCAGCCGACAGGGCCGAAACCCGCCGCATCGCTGGGGGCAGAGACAAAACCATTCCGTCACGTCACAGCACCGGCTAGCCGGAGAAAATCAATCCGGTTCTTCTCTACTAACCCTTCGCGAAAAAGTCGCGCGCCGGCGCTACTACCTCACCCGCGAACATCGGGCTCTTTAAGGGTCCGCGCCGCGATATTGACCCGAGGTTGCGTTAGGTTATTTCTGTCGGGTTCATATACCTTTTCAGGTGGGCGCGCGCTCGCGCGGTTTTCCCGCAGATTTTTCGAGATTCGAGAGTGCAAGGCTAACCTCCTCTTCTCTTTCCGACCTCTACCCGTCCCCCGCGTCTCTACGGGCTCGTTGATAATTATCGTTTCAAAAGCGGGCCTTCGCCGATGTCCTTGGCCCGTATCGGCACGATTAAGCGCCATGTGCGAAGGATCGTGCGTGTGGCGCTTGCAACGTTTTAATTTCGTTGCGAAACGAGCCGCGGAAAAGAATCTCCGCGTCAGACGTTGCGCGTCGCTCGCCGCTCTTAGAGGTTTGTCCGCTTATCCGGTAAGAAAAGTAATCTATCGCCGATTCATCGATTTTAGAGGGGATCGATCTGGCGTCGCTCGTTATCGGAACACGTGAAGGATGTGCTGGTTTCGGCTGGATTAGAAGACTCACCGTATAGGCCGGGCGTGGCGATCAGCTGATTACTCGAGAAATTGTACGGAATGATTCGTCCAAGCCAGCGATTTATACCGCCCTTGCAAATAAATTCCGCGTTCATTTCGAACGTCAAACGTTGGATTCTACATTTTATTTCCCCGACATGAAAGAGATTGTAGCAACGAAAAAGCAGCGCGCGCCAAAGGCTGCACTTTTTGACGACTCCACCGTGGAGAGTAATTAAACGCTGCTGGGAAATTACACCAGTCGAGTACATTGCGAATCCCCCGAGAGTGTTTAACTACGTTTCCCGGAGCGCCTTTTAGTACCTTTTAATTGTCTCACCCTGGTCTTAACGAGACGGAAAATCCTCCTATCGGGCGTCGAAGGATTTAACTAGGCCATTTACCGTTAATTGTACATAATAAAGATGAATGCGGCGATTTGGATCCACCTTTACGAGGGCTGGAGTACATTTTAAATCCCCTGGGAATGCCTTCAACGTGGAACACCCTCCGTCGTGTTTAAAGCTGCTGGATGTCGATCGGAGGAAGAACCGAATTAATTAATAAGGCCCTTAACACGACCAATGGTTTTAATTGACAAGCACCGAGGATCCGTTAATCCCTCGAAATTTTTCGAGGCATCCATCCGTGGGAAGAAATCCTCTTCGCTCCATATTTCATTCGCGGCTAAAGCCTCCCCTCCACTCTTTCGAGGTTCTCGTACGTTAACCCACTCCTCGCGACACGAGGCGAGAATTCTTTTGTCAGCCGTTTCGTTTCCCGGTACGGCCATTCTCGTTCGTATTTCGTCCGGCGCGCGTGAGCTTCTCAGCGGCAAGAAAGGAAACCCCTTTTCTCCGCGCCTCTTCAGACCTCTTACATCCACGGCCGTTAAATTATTCGCGAAGCCGCGACGCGAGGCGTCCCTAAATCATTTCCCTCGTTTCCGTCGTCGGCCGCGAGCCGTGGAATTGCGACGGCAAAGGACTCGCTCTTTCCTCGAGTCTCTTAAGTCCCTCCTCTCTACATTTCTCAAAAACATGCGCTCCTTAATCGCCAATCCGGTTAAAGTCGACCGTGCCAGGCCGCCATTTTGTTTTCGCTTCGCAACGGTCGGCGGGAACAGTTCCCCCAGGCACCCTGCAGTGGGCCGAGTCAATGGGCGACGTCACCGAAGTGTAGGTTACCAGAAGAAAAAGAAAAAAATACGTTCCACCGTCCCCGGGGACGCACTTCGCGCTCGCTCGCCCTTCGGACAAAGAAACCGTAAAAAAAGGGTCGGGCGCGTTCCGCTCGGATTTCGCAAACAAGCTCCTTTCGAGAAGGTTCCGCGCGTTATGAAAGGGGACGCGTTCAGGGCTACTCGACGCGGTCGGGGCGCCTCGCGAGGAAGCGTGACTTTCTTTGTTTGCCCCTCGAAAAGTGAGGTGCCTCCAGAGGGGATTTTCGCGAAGCTCCGGAACGAACTCGGCGAAATGCAAGAACTCGCGGTCGTCGTGTAGAACATTTCGGCGATGCTTAGAGAAGCCGTTGGAAAAAAAAAGAACGTTTTCCCGCGAGGTTTTGCATGCCATCCTCCGTTCCGGGTCTGCGTTCGCTCGTTTGCGTTATCCAATCCGTTACTCCCCATTGTTCGGATTACCTGTTTTCTCCAGGGACAAGCGGAGGAGGACCGTCGTCTCGAGGCACGGGTCGAGGAACGTGATCACCTCCTCCATGACGAGCGGAGCGTCCCCTTCATGGCAACGTAACTCCCTCCTTTATCTCCCCCAATTGCGCCGGACGCAATTCGTCCGATTGTCGTCTCTACTCGCTAAAGTGACATCCACGTCACGACCGTTGCGAGTCTTGAAAAATGTCCTCTCAATGAACTGACATTTTTTATTTTCTCCCCGAGCATGAATCTTGGAACAATAATTTCTTCTCATATGTAGACCCGAAGAATCCAGCCCGCGTCTCGCGCCCGTCCATTGGATAACGGTGAGGTTCCATTTCTGCCCGCTACGAGCGACCACCGATGGCGCAGGTTAGGTTACTCCGCGGCGCTAAGCGTACTCATCCGAAACATCTCCCGTTCTTACGCCGTGACTTTCCACGGTTACGTCACTTCGGTGGCTCGTTGGCCACGAAAACGGGGCTAACCAAGATGGCGGCGAACTCGACCATGGATAACCCAAGCCGAGCGCGGCGTCGATGCGTCGATGCGTCGATAGCGACGCGATAACGGTCAAATCATCTGCCCACGGCATATGGGCCAAGAAAATGGACCAAATCGCGGCCGTTCCTGCGATATCGTCGAAATCTAAGGCCCGAATCGTACACAAGTTGCGGTTAGTTAATGGCATCAACGTGATCGCGACAATTGCGGTGGCGGCCCTCCGTGCGTAGATTAATCATGCCGTGCAGTGGGTAACCCGGCCCTAGACCCGCGTTCGGGCGATAACGGTGACGTCACGATATCTCATCTGCCCGTTACTAGTCACGGACATGACGAGACGGAACGTGACCGCGAAGGGCGCGGGGAGCGGCCGGGAGCGGAGGTGAGGAAGGAGGGGAGGATTCGCGGCCGGATCGAATTCACCCGAGTCGCGTATCGAATCGCGTATCGAATCGCGTATCGAATCGCGGCTCGGGTCGAGCCATGGTCGATCGAGTGCCGAGTCGAGGGCGGGAAAGATCGAAGCCGAGAAGGCGGCGCTCTTTCCGGGCAATGGCGTCGTAAGAATCGGCGCTCGGCCACGTTCCTGACAACGATGTCCTGTACGTACATACATATATATATATATATATCCGACTCTCTCCGTAAAAGCAGCGTCCCTGGCAGTCGCCATGGTCGCGAAAGGACGCGACGCCTGGAAATTGAGAGCACTTGGCATAAATAAATCGCTTAAAACCTCATTCCACGTGATATATACCTGTGGTCGAATACACGGACTGAGAGAATGTCGGGAATATACAGGGAACGGACGTTAGGACGTTCCAGTGAAACGTTAATAACGGGGGGAGGAATATTAGCGGGTTTATTGCAGGGAAAGGCAGTCGTCGGCAGCTTTCCTCTCGAAAAGGGGGGAATAATAAAGCAAGAGCGACGTTAAACGGGTTCGCCTCGTCCGCGTCTACGCGTCTAATCGCCTCGACAGGCCGCAGGGTCGATCGAGAAGTTTCGCGCGTTGCGCCGTTAGCGCAACCTCCCGGCAATGGCGTCGGTCGGTGATTTCGCGTTTCGTGGAGGTTCGAACCACGTGGCCGTGAGAGCCGATGATGTCATGTATTCGGGCCGAGTTCTCTCCGGCTGTTTGTAAACAGGAACGGCCCTGCCAGGTATCGCGGCGCCCGGTGCGACACCCGTGCGCGGCTCTCTCGGCGCTTCCAATATGGCGGCGGCCGCGGCTGCGTCGCGGTCCTCGTACACAAGAGTGACGTCATGCCGCGGGCTGGCTCGAGCGAGAGAAAGGGTCCCGGGGAGGGAGGGCGAAAGAAACACGAGCATAAAGAGGAGACCGACTGTTACCTATATACGCTGTCCCATATGCACGCGATCGCTCGCGTGTGGAAGCGGTTCGCTGCTTCCCGCCGGCCCCCCTCCCCGTCACGGCTATTCCACGCCGCGCGCGCCCTCCCCACCGCCCCTTTCACTCTTACTCGGCGCGACCCAACGGAGCGAGCGCACGGATGCGTAAGTGCGCCGCGGATTGCGGTTTTTTTTAATCCCCATGCTCGTAACCGACCGAAAACCCCACCCGACGAGGGATCATTATTTTCCCAAGCGAAGGTTCTCGGAATGAACGGAATAAACGCCGTAACTCGTTTCCTTGTCCGTCGTTTAACCCTAGAACTACCGGCGGATTTATTTTTGTACGGGAGGGGCTATCCAAAACCAGTAATATTTACTGGGCTCGGTAGTTCCAGCGTTAAAGTCGCGCGGAGTCGTGGGGACCCTCGAAAGTTATATTAATTTCCCGGAGCGAACGAAAATACTCCCCGCTCGCCAGGCTCGATTGGAAAGCCGTGGAGGCTGGAAAAAGGTTCCGCGGTCTCCCCATCCAATTACCGAGGCTCGCGCGAGGCCCCTTGTACGCAGACCTACGTACGATTTACCAGCCTTCGTTCCTAGACGTACGGTCTGCCGGCATACCCTCGCGCAGGCGGAGCTTTCGGCGCGCGCGTATCGCCGGTTAGTTCGCTCCGTCCCCGCCCCGAGCGCGGACGTTTCGCCTCTCTCCCGCTGGCCCGCGGAGTCGGCGTATACTCTTTATCGTCTCCGCGAGCCCCGCCACGCTACAGTTATCGCCTCGGTCAATATCACGCGGGGTCCCGGCTGTGCGCGCACTGCGCATTAATGCTCGCCGCCGCGGTCGAACGCCCGACCGCCATTTCCGCGAGGGACGCGGAGCGGGAGAGGCGGCGTGCTGGCTCCGCACAAAGGCCAAGCCCTCTCGCCGCCGCGGCGGTTCGATCGCGTCTGCCGGTCCTAACCTCCCCCGGAAAACTCCGGCAACCTAGCCCTTGCCTCGCCCTCCCCTCCCCCGCCCTCTCCGCCGCTCGACGCCAGCCGGCTGCCTCGGCCTGGGCGCTACGTGGAAGCTTCTCGAAACGTCCGCTAGGCGTTCTCGTTACCGCTTCTTCGATTTCTCCGTTGAAAACATCCGGTGTGTCGGCGGTTCCAAAGGGCCATACTGCGACTTTGGTAACTCTTACGCATCCTTCCCCTTCCCGATGTCTCGCTTTTTCCCTCGGTCTTGCGCGTTGGCGGCGGTGTCTCGCCTCCTCCACCTCCGGAGGTTGTAAAAACCCGGCCGGTGCACGACACTCGGGCACGTATTGCACCGGGTAATGGCAGGATGGCGTGATCAATCGCATTCAGGGTGGAGCGAGAGGCCCGGAACGCGATATCGCGTGCGTCGGCGGCATAACACGCGATATCGCTGGACCCACGGCTAAATGTTCTCGCGCGTCCACTCGGCTTTGTCCGATGATGGGGATGCGTCCATGCGTCTACGCCCTCGCCTCGTTAGGGACCCCGAGGAGCTCCTCCGCGGGCTGGAGTCGCGACGACGATCCCCATTGTTGGAAGTTTATAGCGCCGCGTTTATGGCTCGTTCCAGAGAGACGTACCACCCTAATGAAGGGCAGCGGAATCACCGGAGGTGATTTAGTCCCTCCTGCATCCTTACCGATGTTTCGTGTCTTTGAGGCCTTTCCTTTCCTTTTTCCATGTTTCACCAGCCGTACCAGGGGGGGATTCTGGATAAGGGAAATGCCCACGAGGGCGTCCGCATTGGAGCGAGGAAATCCTAGTCGCGCAAATTGGAAATGTAAACCGGGAAAAGTGGTACCCGAGAGGCGTGCAATTACCGAGCTGTTAAGTATAGGTGTACGCCAGGAGGCGGGACGAGGGGAACGAGATCCTGCAATTGCAGCGATGCGTTTCCCGGAATTAGAAAAAGAAAAAAAAGAAAAAAAGAAAAAAAAGAAAAAACCGCAAATGCACAATGGAGGTATACTTTTGGTCCGGTCTTATCGGTCGGATCGAGCTGGTTATGGTGTAAATGAAACCAAGAGTCGCGGTTACGAAATAATGGCGTTTCCCTGCGGGGGCAAAAGGCGAGGAGAGAATTAATGCGATCGGTGGAAAACTTTTCGACGTGAAGTGTCTCAAATCGCGCGACTCAGCGAGATCGTATAATGAATGACAAATCGGGCCGTCTGCGAGTTTAACATAATTTTTACATACTCGGTAATGAGAATTCCTTTCCAGGCTTCTGAAATTCACGCCTTCGAGAACAATCGCACGAACGCCGAGACGGCGGGCGTCGCGACGATGCCCTGGCACGACGACAAGACCGGCGTTTACGAAACTTCATTCATTCCTTGCGCCCACCCGGAGCGAGAAACCCTGAAGAAGCGCCGTCGTCATTCAAGGACGTCCCGCCACTTTGATGTCGACGTCGGCTTCGTGGTGTAACGCGAAATTAAACGGGGAATTCGTTCGAGAGAGTTCTTATCGCGCGTATCCATGATTAGCGAATCGAAGAGCACGGAGGAACGCAAGATACACGAGCTTCGTGGGTAGAGTACGTGGATAAATTTAGAGTGGCCGATAAAAGAAGGAAAGGCAGAGGGAGAGCGGATACCCTTTTCGCAGTAAATTGAGCGGGTTAATCGACTCCTATCTAATCGTAAATGATTTCAGGTCAAACACGAGGCTAGATGCTCCCATCCTACCTGCGCCAGGAATTTTTTTGTTTTTTCTAGCGGCGTTTAGTCATTTTTGTGACACGTAACGAATAGTGCGTCAAAAACGTCACAGGGAATCCACGGCGGTCGTCGGTTTCTTCGGGCCCGGGGAACGAAGAAGCCCGACCGCGGTTAAAAGGTGGGCAAGCTCGTAATCGCATTAATCGGCGGATCCACTTTTTCGAGCAGGTTTCAAGAGTGCAGGGGAACCGTTCGTGCGGCTCCCCATTACGAATTTCACTTTTCTTTGTTCCGAGGCGCAGGACTCGCCGTTAGGTCGGCAGAAACACCTGACGCCTAGCCGGTACCTGGGGCAGGTGAATCGAGTCAGGTGCCCGAACAGATGGGAGCTTCTACTCGAGAAAGCGTTATGAGCTCTATCCATAAATGTGGGTTACCGGCGATGACTAACGCGAACGGTGCGCCATTGCCAAGCCCTCTTATCAGGAACTGCGACTATTCAGCGGTTGATAGGGATCGGGGAATCGCAGCGCCCTGGCCACGTAATCTCGGATTGACTTCGCGGAAGCCTCCTTTCGCTCTTCCCCGACGTCTTTGGGACATATTACGTTTTCGGGGAAAACATAACGGAGGAAGAAACGTCCCCACGTCCGCCTAAATTCAGATCTAATCTGGAAGGTCGTGAAAACAATGTAATTAGGAGATTTAGATACCAACGTGGAGCCTCCTCTTTGGAGCCTCGACTAGAACTCGGCCAGATAAGGGTTCTGACCGAAGGGAAAAAAAATAGGATTACAGCGATCGGACACGAAATCATTTTCTTTTAGCGCGAACATGTCGACCGCTTTCTACGTGTCCGCCGAGTCGGAGCGAGGTTCTTGTTTTAGAAAGCCCGCGCGTGTAAATTAAATGCCCATCTCAGCTGACTTAAACGGCACATAGAGGGCGCGGCAGCTGTTTTCTAGATTGCCACCGATTAGTTCCTGGTTTAGAATTACCTCCAGGACCTTATCGGCACGAAATCACAGCTGTTTCCTGCTTAAGTCGATCCCTTTGTCGTCCTCCCTTCTGCCTAATAGGTTCGTCGAAAACTTCCGCGCCAAATCGTGCCCTTGGTTTTAAGTCGAACTGCAGACGTCGCGTCTCCTCTTCTCTTTTTTTTTTTTCCTGCCCCGCGGACCCGGAAACCATTTCGACCGTCCTGTAACTCCGGAAACGCGGAAAGTTCCACGGTGCCCGTCATCCTTAATAAATGTCCGACTTCGATCACGGGGTTCCGTGTTTGAACTTTTCGGTCTCGGACGGCCAGAGGAAAGTTACCCACGATGGATGGGGCAAACGGAACTTTTCCGGGGAAAATTGCCTGGGGAATGGGGGGGGAATGGTGAGGACTTCGGGAGGCACTTCCCTGGATGCCTAGAAAAATTCACTCCAGTCCTGAGCGCGCGTTACATCTCCCGCTATCATACTATACACGTGTAACGGTCAAGCGGACGCGAGATTTGAATTTCCAAGATGGCCGCCGCCCGACAGTCGTCTCCCACCCTTGTCCCCGAATTTCTCGGCGAATACGTCCGTTCCCGTCAATACTGGCGCGCGAAGACGCGATATTACCCCGCATTATCAATTAATTTACCTCTCTCGAGACTCGGCCGGGGGAAAAAACACCCGATCTGCAGCGTATCGCGTAAGTCGTGGAAGCCGTGGAAGCCGTGGAAGCCGAGAGGTCGTCACGTAGCACGCGCATGGCCGATATCGATAGCCTCGCTATCGGCGCCGATAGGATGAGACACGCCAGGAAAACATTCGCGCACGGAGTACTCAATGAGCGGAAGAGAGCTCGTCCGGGCCCGGTGACGTAAGCCGGCGATAATCCTTGCCGCCATAATTCGTTGCGCGCCTCTACGTAACGATCAGTCGAATCGATCGCTGCGCTACGTGGGCGATAATTGCGACAAAGTCGGCGCTTTCTCTCCGATGACACACGACCCGTTGACACCGAGACGGAATATCCGATCCCGATCGCAAGATCGCCCGACGTGACGTCACTTTCCGTGACGTAGACGGGAGTGAAAAATACAAAGCAATTGGAAAGAGCACAATATCTTGTTTTTCTCCCCCCTGCCTCGGGAAAGTTTATCTCCCTCGCGATATCGCATTACTTAACACGCGTTATCGCGCTCATCGTGCCCCAGACGAAACTACACGCGTCCGAGGGTGTCACGTAAAAATTCCTACAGATACGGAGGAAACTGGAGCGGCCTTGAATTATTCCCGAATTAATCGCCGGGTGCATTAGGGTGAAAGGTATGAAAATAATGCGATCGTACTTGCGTCCACTTTTCGGTGCGACCAATTCTGTGTTTCTATCTTTTTTCTCTCTATTTTCCATAGAGGACAGATGTATGATTTTCAGTTTCCACGTGACGTCACGGGGACACGATGACTAACCTTCGCCGCGTCACGGCGTCCCACCTTCGCCGTTAATTTCCGGACCTTCTCGAGCCTTCCTGCCCGTCGAAGCCGAGCCGACCCGAGTCGAGCCGAGGATACCCGAGCGGGGTCGATTCGCGTGCGAGCCGTTGCGAGGTGCGTACACGTGATAAGGCGCAATAGCACCGCGCCACGTGTATCTCCGTCCACGTGTCCGGCGATCATTAGCTAAAAGATCGGCTATACCGTCACGAGATTGAGAGAATTAATAAAAAAAAAAAACCAATTTCAGGTGTCTTACGCGGTAAGTTTAGTGCGTCGCCTTACAGGTTAGGAATCCACGGTCGGGGGCCTTCCCGCCACCCGCAGGAAACCTAACGCTGTACCCGAGGACGAAATGTTCGGTAGACCCTCGGTTTCCGGTTTAATCGCTTAATCGGCGATTACGCGGTACTCTCGCGTCCTTACGCAGTCTCGACGGTCGCACGTCGAGGCACCGTTCTCTCGGCGGCCGGTGGCTACGTTGGCTGCCTCCCTAATGGCGGAATATTTAGTAATTCGCCGATCGGCCGGGGCTTCTCGAAGGCGCGACCTCCCTCCGCTGCGGAATCGACTCGCCCTTGGTACGCCCCGCACGTAGACCGCAGTTCCGAGGGTGCCCCGAGCACGCCGCGGAATACTAGACGCGTCGGGAATGCGCGACGAATACGCCGAGAGCGCCGGCGAAATACACGTCACATCGCCCTCGACGTATGCCCGTCACGTGTACGGTGCTACCATACCTCGTTATATGTCGCTGCATTAAGCCCGGCCCGGAGGAATTGGCGAGAAAGCACTAAATTTCGAGCCACTCCTGTTTTCCCCCTCGGTTTCCCCGTTACGCGATCCTCGATTGCCATTCCGCGAAGTCCCGCTTCCCGGGATACCGTATCTCGGGGAAGGATACATTAGACACGATGGAGAGGTTAAGGGGTATGGTGATTTTTTTTAAAATATTTTCCGGCGCCTGTATAATTAATAAATCCCTTATAAAAACGAAACGCACGACGGATCCGCCTTTGTGTACATTACGCGGGCTTAAAGTATTCCCGCGGTTTACATCGATGTACCGATATGATAGCGTAAGATTTGAGCAAACATCGGGAAAGCCTAGCTTCGCTGGTTATTTGTCCCCAAACTGGTGAGTTACGAAAGACGACTTCGACTCCCTACCTTGCCCACGAAATTCCTTTCCCTGAGAGTTAAAATGAAAAAAGAGAGTCTCAGCCAGGAAAGTCCAGCTCCACTCCTTCCTCGCGTTTTCCCTCGTTCGAGGAATCACGTGGCGCGCGTCCTATGCGAGAGTGGCTTGAAACATTAACGCACTAAATACCAGCGACGCGACGATGCCCGAGGTATGCACAGGTGGAAAGAATATGAAATTCCACCCCCTGGTATTAAATTATCACGCTTATACTTAGAATACGAATGGTGAATTACCTTACCGGAGTTCCGTCGCGTCCCGGAATGTGAGGTTAGGTTCGAGGCCGCCGAATCGCTCGGGCCACGTCCCGGTTCTCCGATCGTCGCTAAAGGTAAACGCGCAAATAATACGGTCCCGTTACTTCCGCTCTTTATTCGAGAAAGTCGTCCCGGGTCCGCGGACGCTTTAGTAGGCAATTCTTCGAAACGGACGGCCGCGTTTTCTCCTGGACCATTACCTCGCCCACGTGGCGATCGCCCAAAGTCTCGTGACGGAAGCGAACCGGTTCGCGAGAGTACGGGGCGGATTAACACTATTTCTACCAAAGGTGTCAAAAGACACCTTTGAAAATTTTCACTTGAATTAATGTTTTGAGTTTTCGTATAATAAAATTGTTAAATTTATTTAGCGGTATCATTTTCCTCCAGCTCATGAAAACCTTTCGGTCGAAATAGGTATACACAAAATCGTGGTAGAAATAGTGTTAAAATTCCGGAGCAGCCGCGGAAGTCCTCTCTTCGTGCCTCGCTCCGGCATCCCTCCGGCGGCCCTCCCTTATCGGGCGAGCAACCCCCGTACCGGCCGACCCCTTGGATCCCACTTTACAGATATTTTACGGAAACTGTACGGGGCTCACCGTGGCGACTCCTGAATACCGAGGAGGCCGACTCCGACTACGTGGGACGCATTTGCCGACTCGGTGACACGCCGCCTGCATCCGGGATCGCCGTATTTGCTCGCCGATTCTTTCCTAGTCCCCTCTCCCCCATTTTGTCCATCGCCCTCCGTTCGTTTTTTTACATTTTCTCCTTTTATTTTTCATTAAATCGACCTCGTTAGTTCGCAGGGCCGCGCTGATTGGACGGCTCGGAATTCTTCTATTCCAGCGGATGCCCTGCTGGCATTTTTACGGAGGTACGAGTTCAATTTCCAACTGGATGGGATATTTTTGCAGCCCGGAAAAGTCACCGTGGCCGTGATTCCGCTTGTGGAGATGTACGAAATGGGGGTATAGTATTTTTTATACGTAGGTGTTTCGAGCGATCGCGGTTCGATTGGATGTTAATTATTTTTTCCTTTGCAGGTTACTTCGGACTCCGTTATGGCAAAATTGAATTTCCACGCCACGATGCCGGGGGAATTGGAGCGTAAACTTGTAATGTCACAGTGATTACGAAACTGTGTCAATGTTAATTTACATGCGGTCCGAGTCGGTGGTTTGTCAGACATTCCCGTCGAGTGGTAATGGTATTCGGTATTTTCTTTCGAAAAGTAGCTCGATAACGAACCACAAAGGTACTCGTTTGAAAGATTCCCTTCTCCATTCTTCGTAATACCCTCTGTATCGCGTTACGTCTTATCCGCTGCAGTCTTCAAACAAGCACCGGTGAAAACTTATCAAATCGTCAAATAAGGATCGGTACCGACTTATCAAAATATCAATAAGGACATTCGGCTATCTTCCCGATAAATTCACAGGTGTTGGTAAGATTTAATATCCCTCTTATCGGTCTTGAAATTAATCGGTAACGGCGATGGAATCTGAAATTCGCTTGTTTACCGGCTGCACTTGAGCAGGATCGCGACGGATATACAATAACGTCGCGTTATCACTGTGGTGACTCGCAGCGTTATCACCAATGATATTATATTATGCAGATACAGATCCTCTTGTGTTCCAAGGCGATCGGACAATAAATACAAGTCGATCGCTGATAACATTTGTAATCATATCCATCACGTGTCCCATCACTCCCCGATAAGCCGTTTCCATGTACGGTCACGCACTTTGTCCGTACGTAGGCGTTTTCCTACAATTTTCGCGATTCAACCCGACAGATGAATAAATACAAGAATTTTTACGGATTGCAAGCATCGGTCGATCGTTTTTTAAGCAATACTTCCCTTTTTCAACGGCGTGTCCGTATTTTATGGCACTCGTTCCGTTTATAAGGCCTGTAACAACGTCGTGATTCAACGATGTTTTTTATCGCGTTAGGCTTGGGAATCGATCCAGTTTTTAACGATGTCACCTCGTCGGTACATCGATGGGGAATGGGCAATAAATTGCTTTAGGAGGAATTCGTTATACGTCGGACGAACGTTCCTTGGCCGGAGTTTATTACACATGGCGATTCAAGATCGCCGGCGAACGAGGTAACGACAGGCTTAACCGAATATGGCCACGATCCGTGTGTGGCCTGGATCGCTGGAAAAATGCGCCCTTTTTTACTAACCGAACCAGTTATTCTCGTCGCCGGTGGGGAAAAAAAAAAGGAATTCGAGACAATGGCGGTCTCCCCGGAGTCGAAGCGCATCGCGATACGTCGATAAGATCGTGAATCGAGAAGATCCTTGAATGCCGATTCCCACTGAAGGCCTCGGAACGTCACCCGTAAGTGGGCCGAGTCGCCATACACGGCTAAGGGAACGTACGCCACGAGACCAAGGGAAATTATTGCAAAAATGTGGTGAAAAAAATCCGTCAACATGAAATTTCCATCCGTTTTACGGTCTTGGTGTCGCAAAATATTGAATTATAAGGAGAAAAAGAAACTGCCTCCTGTGAGGTTTGAACTCACGACCCCTGGTTTACGAGACCAGTGCTCTGCCACTGAGCTAAAGAGGCTTCTGATGATCCTGAGTGACTCGAACCTCTTTAGCGGTACGTTTCCCTTTATGCAGGAAAATAACGATTAACTCAATATTTTCATTTGTAATTTTGCGATATCGTTGCTCGATCGAAGTACATTCAACATGCAGAGTTCGAGGGGAACACGTGCAGGATATGCGTACAGATGTCCGTGAACCAAGGGGGAATAAATCGTTGGTGCGTACGTTACGAAAATGTAAGTAAATTACCATGTGCGCAGATTACGCGAGCGGGTAACTTTCCGAGTTATTTTAAGAATCGCGTCAGGCCCGTAAATCCTGCGTAGGAAAGCAGATGTTCATTGTCACTTCCCGTTTGCAGGGCGCCCTTCTTCCGCATCCCCGGTCTCCGGTGTCGTTAAAAAGAACAGATGTTACGTCGTCTTTAAGATTTCAGTAGACCCTTTTCAGACGCCATCGGACCCTTTCAGACGCAATAAAGGCCTCGGCGAAACGTACCCTGGATCTATTGTGCGATTAGGCAGATGCTACGCCCTGAATGCGTAATATAATGTGGACCGGCACAAAAGATTCCCTAGTTTTTCTAGGGCACACCGAGGCTAAAGGATTTTTGCACTTTCGCGAAAATCATTGTACCCGACTCCACCGGTCCGCGGCGACGGTGCTGCCCTCGTTTCCGGGTGTTCCTTGAAGGAACCATGCTCCAGTAGCGCGTGATTTCGAACGATACACCGGCAACCCAGCGTATCCGACAAAATCGATTTCAGCGGTTCCGTCTGGCGTACTTTGAGTACCGTTTCATTTCTTGGTTTGCCACAAAACTTCGTCACCGCGGGATTTCAACGATACGCTCGCAAACTGCACCGACTAAACCGAATCTTAACGGTCCCATCTGGCGTACCTGGCACACGATTTAACATTTCTCGCATTACCGCAAAACTTGACCATGCCCAGTAGCGCGTGAGTATAAACCATATGCCAGCAAATTATAACGTATCTGATGAGACCGATCTCCGCGATTCCGTGCAGTGTACCAAGAAGTACCGTTTAATCTCGTCGAAACCACGGCACGTTAAGTTAACCGCACCGGTCATGCGATGTGCTGGTAACAAACGCAGCAACAAGTATCGCCGAAAGAATCATCGACTGAAGCATCGACACCAAAGTGTCAGAAAAAGTCCCGGAAAGTCGTTCAACGACCTACGCCACGTAGTTGCATTCACATACGCGTGATGCACTATTACGTTTTCCAGGTTAACCGCGTGGTGACGAGGTGAGCGAACAAAGGCATTCGTTCCTTTAATTGGATTCCCTTCTTGAAATTATAAACCCAGTCCCCCCTCTCGGGTATAACAATGACTCGGGTTCTGCGAATCGCGCGAGTGCAGCCCACATCGCGCGACCGAGTGTCAGAGCGTCGTAAATCCGCTTCCCGTGGCCAAGACGCCAGGGCCGCGCAACGGTTCGCCATGCGAGCACAAATCATGGCCACTTCGTATTTCTACTCGCAGTTTTACTCAATCGACACAACGACTAAAGAAGACAGAAAAAAAAATTTCTCACCCACCGCCATCTTGGTTATATCGTGACGCTTAAATTTTCCGCGCTTCGAAACATAATAACACCGTAGACTGTCATTAAAGTAGGTGCGTTAAGTCACCGATTTTGAAATCAGGGATTATCTAACGACTGCAACCCTAAAACACGTAACCACTGCACATTATTGATATTATCGTTTCGAGTTATAGATTCATGAAATACCTGCTGCAACGGTTACACAGTCCGTGTCGCAATCGTTATATCATTGCCGCTTTCGATATTCACGCTCAGATATATATATATCGTTACGAAATCGTGACATCGTATATGAGATCATGGTTTGCCGGCGACGTTTGTCCTTTCGTAATGGGCACGGGGCTTAATCCTTATAAATGTGCGAATGTTATGTAACTTGGCTGTACCATTGTTCGGATTAATTAAAGGATTATCCTTTCTTAGTGGGAATTTGTAGCCCGCGCTTCCGGCTGATCGGATAGACGGATTTCTATAAATTTCGCTCGCCATTGATTTCAACGATCGAATTTTAAGCCAAAATCGTTCTATCGTTCTAGACAATTCTATGCCAGCGAGTACTCAACGACCGTGTTAAGCACAGTCCAACTGTTACACCAAGCACAGAGAGGGTTAATTATCGTTCCGATAGAAAGTGAATTATACCCGTAATAACGGCGTGCGTGCCTCCAACATTACGTGTAATTTATGAACAATCGTTATTATTACTCGTCGCGATAAACGATACTCTCTACCAGGGACATATTCCTATAAAATATACATTTTAGAGACATCCAAAGTGTCGGATGAATCAGGACGTACGCCGCGGCATTAGTTCCAAAAACTCGTTTCCATCCCATCCCAATGAATACGTAACGTCGTTATTAAGTATAATTCAACTTTCGTCCTACATACCGGAGAGAGTAATTAACGTTTTGATAAAAACCGATTTATGATTGTAATTATAGCTTCCCTGGTGGACCTTACGCCAGCCTCGACGTACTTTAAGATTAATTGCTCCCGGGTTAATTACACATAACTCGGCATTGAGACGCAAAAGTCCAGACATGCTGGATGACATTTTTTACGAGGGTGTCCGTCAAAATCACGCCGTTCAAAAAATCCGGAGACCGACCCCGCCATCGGAACCTCCATAACTTCCAATTCCTCTCATTCCGCCTCCAAGTACCGATCTTACCGCTGCATCGTAAACGTGAAATATACAAGCAATAAAATAAAGTGACGATGCGTATTGCTCATTATTTATTCCACAATTAACGTTAACTTTGTCCGAGGTAGTACCGCGTCTCTTGGTTAGAATTAATTATTCGTGTGTACAATATTTGAAAATTCCCGTCGACGATGCAGAGTGAGTCGCGGCCACGAGATGTCCGACCGATCGCGGTGCGGCGGTGCGGCGGTGCGGCCCTGCGGCCGGGTTCGAGAAGATTCCCGTTGGATGAAAGCGGACTTGCGCCCGTAGGTCTCTCGGCGTCTGGCCGCCGTGGGACCAACCTCCGCTCGTACCCTTGAACCTAGCAGACGTTCGCGGCGTTGCCGCCTCCTGCAACTATGCCGTGCTTTCATCGGAAGAATTTCATGCCGCCGCCCTGCCGCCGCCCTGCCGCCGCCGCCGCCGCCTGCGCCGCCGCCGCCGCCGCCGTCGCTGTTGCTACTGGCCGCTGCCTGCGTGGCGTCGCGCGGGGCGACACGCCACGGCGGATGCTGCCACGTTGCTGACGTCACGCCCCGAGTTGCGCGTAGCGTTACGTAAAAAACGTGGTTGGCGAACCCGCTGCGTCGTGCCCCACTTAGGATCACCTAACGACGACGCTCGGTTCGGCGAGCCTTTTTCGCTCGCACGCTCGGCAAAAAGCGACCCGAATTCTCCAATCTCGACCTTAACCTCATCTCCCAAAGCCCCCGGACTGTTCGCAGGGGAGAGATATACCCTGAGACGAATTATTCCCCCGAGGCTTAGATACATCTCTATTATTAAATCGAGCTGAGTTGGTCGATTTAAACAGGAAATAAATAACGCGAATGGCGTGAACGGTCTCGTATATCCCCAGGGAGTTTTAAGGCTCTCTGTAAGGCTAAATTGTATCTGCGTAGGTTTGTACCGTCAACCACATTTACATGTAAAAGTTCATTCATTGCTTCGGAATTATTTAAGTCCGGGCGGAGGGAAGAATTATCCCGCGTTACGGTAAATTGAGCAGGAGCCAAATAACCGCGACTTCTTTCCACCTCTTTTCGGCCGCCATCTTGTATGCGCAGAGAACGGATCGCGGGATTAGAATCCGTTAGAGCCAAAGAGTGAAATTATCGAAATAAGCCATCTAATCGCGACCGTAACTCGGTCCGGTACTTCCTGTTGACTGGCACGACGAGGAAGTAAAAACACAAAGGATATCTCGCCACGGAACGAAGCAATTCGCCCGGACGAATCTTAGGGTCAAACCGCAAAGTAATAGACCGACGAGCTCGTCCTCGCGAGCCTTTGCAACCGTAGCTGTAAAGACGATTTATCGTCGTTTTAAACCAAGTCCGCTTAATAACGATTCACGACTTCTGGAGGGACGCCATCGGGCGGATATTGGATTTCCGGCCGTTCGATTCGCGGCCGGCCAGTCCGTCGAGGAGAATTGAAATCGGTGGAAAAGAAAAAAATAAATAAATAAAATCGAGTGACCGAAGTTCGCGGGGCGTCCCGAGGCCCGTGTGCCATTTACAGGGGAAACCGGTTGCGCTTTTTACGGGGGAGGGGGCGAGTTGGCGAAGAATGTCCATTTTTAAGATGCGTGCCGCTGGGAACCTAACCTACATCATTACAGCAATGAGCTGACAACGCCGGATCGTGGTTACCAATCTGGACAGCCTTCGACGCGGACTTCTTTTTCGATTTAATGAAGAGACCGACGAGTCAACGGAGTTCCTATGAAATTCCCTTCGAGCGACCTCTACGACGTTCCCTGGATATCGCGACCGTGGTTCGCAGTTACATGCTTAACAAGAAAATAAACCACTAATAGATCAACTAAATCCAATATTTTTCAAATACACCCTTCCCTATTTTCAGACCCCATAGAGACATTGTCTTCGTATAAAAGTTAGTGTTTAGAGATTAAACATCTGGGACGAAATATAACATAACCTTACCTGGTCAACTTCTTTCTTCTTTTTTCTCGTCGTCCCGATCACTCACTGTTGGTCACTTTACTCGCGATTTTTCTTGCAACTCCGGTTACGGTCCGGGAAAATAAATCGGAATGAATCCAAATGAAGATGCCGGAAAATGTCGAGCACCCGGTATGCCTTGACTTAACCGCAGCGAGTCAGACGTCGTTACGTTCTCGCGGAACCGATCGGCGAATCGGATCCCAGGGGCGAAGGAGTCCCTGGGGACTCGGGGCCGATAAATAAAGCTTTTTGCGAGTCGACTCGAGGCCGGTAATGCCAGAGCTCGTTAGCGATTCGCGGCGCGACCCTCTGCCGAAAATATTTTTACTACGGGACGCGCCCGGCATGTGCGAGCGTCCATTAACAAGCGGCCCATTGTTCTCACTAACCTACAGCACTGTACTCATTAACATATTTCGATCGTGATCGCGCTGTCAACCAGCGGGTTACTTAAAATAGACGACAACAAGATATTCGTTCGACTTGTCGCGCCCATCCGCGCCCAATCGAGACTCTCACCCTCGCTCGTTCGACGCCGTCGTGGAGAGGAAGTTAACCTCGTTTCTCTTAATGCTCCGTATTAACTGGCTTCGACTTACCCGGAGCGATGTATTCGCCGAGTCGATGAGTACAGAGCCCCGGGTTAGGCCGGAGTTATGAGTCCGGTCAGAATCTCAGAACGCGAATCGCCAATTGCGGATTCCGAGTCGTCCATAGACTACGAAGAGAGGGGTGTCGCCATAAGAAGAAAACAATTCCTCCCATGAAGATGGAATTATTTTGAAGCTTGAATCATACGTTAAACAAGAACGCCTTACGGACGTTTTGATCATTATTGACAACGATAACTATGTCCAGTGATTAAAAAGTGCGTCTTTAAAGGACAGAGGGTCGGTACCCTTGATTCTTATTGTTGTACGCAATTCTGCAACTGGCACTTCGTTTTGCATGGTAAAATACTTCCACAGTTCGGCTTACCCGGAATCCTCGTGTCAGCGGTCCGATATATAAGGGGGATACGTATATAATATAGAAATCTGAGCCTCGCGAAGTTTACGGTTACGGACTGCTTTTACGTCTTCGCGTACACAATCGAAACCGGTTGCCGCCGCGACGACTTTCGAAAATTCCTGGATGACGTGGCTCTTCCACCGTGTACATGTGACCCCAACGACGTCTGTCCACTCTTTGTCCGTTTTATTGGCAGCCGATTATGTAACCGGGACTCGTCTCTTATTTTTCCCGAGGATTTCGCGACCCATGGGGAGTGACGGAATCGCCCAGAAAACGGACACCAGGGTGTCTCGTTCGTAAGTCGTTCGACCGATAAGACGGGCGGTTTGCATTTTAAAATTAACTACTCACTTACCTTTGTCATAGCTTCGTTTTCCTGGAAACTGGTGGAACGAACACTCGTCTGCAAGACTGCCGACGGAAAAACCTCGAGGCGAGGGCAGAAACGCGGTTAAGTGTCGCGAATGAGCGAAATTGCGAATTATGGAAAATCGAGGTGGACGCGTACCTCGAGATTCAGTTACGGTTGAAAGAAAACGCAATGTCTATTTGCTATTGTCGGCGTAAATCGATTAGATGTCCCACTCACTCGTTGCAGCCACTGGTGCGGTCGTCGGATCGTTTTCCTCTCGGGCGTAGAATGTCGGAAAATCTTGAGACCGTTGTATCTAGAAATAAAAAAGGAACCGATTAGTCTATCTTGTAATTATTACTAGCAACTTTGGTAATAAAAAATATTCGAAAAAAAAAAAGAGCTGCCGAAACCCGGGATTGAACCGGGGACCTTTAGATCTTCAGTCTAACGCTCTCCCAACTGAGCTATTTCGGCACGTGTTTTTGTAGGAGCTAGTTATGATATAAATATGAAGCGAATATTGGAAACTTGTAAAAAAAGTTGCCGAAACCCGGGATTGAACCAGGGACCTTTAGATCTTCAGTCTAACGCTCTCCCAACTGAGCTATTTCGGCACATGTTATTTGAGTCCTTACTGGATTAATGGAACAGAAATAATGAGAATAAAATGTAAATAACGCTCACTTAATTTATTCGAGCCTGCAACAATGAGAACAATTATCCGCACTGATCTTGAAAGTTTTTCAGACTAAATTTACGATGGTTCCTTGCAAGAGAATGTGCAATTTAATAATGGCCATAATTTATCTGAACTTTATTGCAAAACTTACTGGTGTTTATCCTCGCGGTTTCAATTCTTGCCAATTTTTCCTCTACTTTGTTTACTTGTGCCTCGTAAATTCTCCAATTATTTACTTCCTGGCGCAACAACGACACTGGATCTTCTTCTTCCGGTTTCGTAGAATTGGAGTCAGCTGATCGTTGGGATTGCGGTCTTTCCGTAAATTGTTTCACTTTGTACGGTTTACTTTCTTTTTGGGAAAGCGACGTTTCGATCGAGTATTGGGATTTTTGTTTAGCCGAATCTTTTGACAAACCGGAAGTGCTCGCTTTCACCGAAGCCGCGAGTTCATTTTTTCCCGATTGCATTTTTTTGCCGAACGATAACTTTTTACTTTTAGGTATCAATTGGGAGGTTAACTGCATTTTGGATGTTTTCAAATGATTTGTGACCTTATGTGGTCCATTAACTGTTTTAGCCATGGAACGTTTAAACACGTGGGTCGGTTTGGCTTCACTCTGCAAAAAAACGTACCGACATTAATATTTTAAAATTTGAATTACAACCGCGGAGGAGAGTACACTGGCGCCATCTATGCACGATGGCGATGTACTAGTTCAATTTACTATTTGAAATTTGTACTTTTATCATTGATCGTGTTATTAATTCAATTCGTAATATTTCAGCCCGGTCGAGATATACTTACGATCATGTCGTTTTGTTTGGCAGCTTTGAAATAAAAGTCGACCGAGAGGGGAAGTGAATATAAACGGAAAATGCGAAGCGAAATATCACCAATGACTGAGAAAGCTTTAGGATATTTTCAAGTATTAATCGACGCGCAAAAATCTTTAGAAACTTGAAGGTTTGTCTCGCAATGTTCTTTTCTAAATGTCGAAATTGTACGCGTCTCCGTTGCTGTATTTTAGAAATATTCGACTACATTTTGAGGAACGATTGTACCGTACTGCGTTTCGAGGGGCTTTTTGTTCCAAACCGACGGCTGTCACCTGTCAGACCCGCTTCCGATTCGACGCAGCTGTTCCCCATGTCTGTTTTACCGACAATTCTTTGTTTATGGCGGGATAAGTATATTTTTGATAGTTTTATCAACGTCGGAAAAGCGGGAGAGTCGCATAACCTTAAATTTATGATATTCGTAAAATCACCGATTCTTTAAAAAATTTTCGAGCATTCTAATCTTGCCATTGTGAATTTACTTAGTAAGAATATGATAATGTAATTTGAAGTTTACTTGTATCATTATTGTAGTTTAGATCATCCTACATATTTTTGCATTTTGAATTAGTCCATTATTGATTATTATTGTTGTGATTTTCTTTGGGTAATGGGGGAAGGAAGAACTCAGCCAATCTTATTTCGATGAGTAAACGTACAGAATTGTTTTTTTTTCCTCAAAGATGTGATTACTGTATGAAGAACTTGTTTTTCGTTTGTATTAGCACTTTGTAGGTTAGGGTCTGCTGCAAGAGGAATTACGGGCTATTTCGGATCGTTTTACGAACGCCTGTATTCCAATGACAGCAGACGATGTTTTCTAACCTCAAATCTCTAAGATTGGTGTGTTTTGTCGCATGTGCAGGAAATTAGCAAAAGATTGACAAAACTCCAGTTTAATCAAGAATGGCTATGCAAATGCCGGCTGACGTAGATGCTGAACAAGTGAAATCGGTACTTTTAGTTTTCAAATACATTTCTTCTGATATGATTTTCATTTGTTTTAGGTACTATGAAATAAGGTGTTTATCTATATTATTAAAATGATTAATTTTATATGTGCTTCAGTTTCGTGACTTCTTGACGTCGTACAATAAGTTGTCGGAGATATGTTTTGTTGACTGCATCATGGATTTTACGACACGTGACATCAGGGCGAAAGAAGAAAAGTGTGCTTTAAATTGTATGGAAAAGTATCTGAAAATGAACCAAAGAGTGTCGCAACGGTTTCAAGAGTTTCAAATGATTGCCAACGAGAATGCTATGGCAGCTGCAAAGAAATTAGGTCAAACGAATTAATAAATACTGTTCCTCTGCTGTAATCACATTGCTGTTTCATCCTTGCATTACTTTAGTCATGTAACTGTTATTACATTAAGTAATAAAAATTGTTTTATTTTATACGAGGATTGTTCTTTTCATTCCCATAAGAAATAAAACCTATAAGTGTTAAAGACATTTTTGTGCACGAATAATTATGATATATGAAAATTACGTTAATTATTTATTCTACAAATTTTTAATGTACATTTTTTACATAAGATGACCAATTTACTTTAAAATAAGGATTATACCTTTAAAAATGGGGAAGTTACAGTACAAAAAATTACCAATGGGACATTCAAAGATTAACTGCATGTGCAAAGTTGCTATACAATTTCATTCATTGTCAGACCTGTGTTACTATCTTGCCCAGTTTGGTATACATACCAAGTTTACTACAAATATAATTATAATATTTAAATCAGTAATGTACCAGTCATAATATTTAACTGGACTTAGAATGTCCAAAACTATGAAATTTTGGTTTTATTAGAATATCTGGTTCCACGTGTATGCTACGCTGGAAACAAGGAATTTGTGGCAAATTATGCATGGAACCAATATTTTGGTTCTGATTTATAATTTGTGTTCCAAAACTTGTACTAGAAATTTGAATTTCCTGGTTCGGCATCGTAGAGTCTGGATTTGGAGAATTCGGTGGAGTTTTCCTCAGTCTTTTATAATCGGAAAATCTGTTTAGCGACACCTGATCTACACAAATGGCTTGTGTAGTGTGTCGGGTTTTATATAAAACAGGGCAACTTAAATCACCTTTTAAACTCAGGCTGTACAAATTGGCTAGCCTACGCAGTTTCTCGCGTTCAGGTTGACGCATAGGATGTAGTTTCAATTCACTTTGAGTAGGATCTTGTAAAAATCGCGATACTTTCTCATTGGCAGATGTAATAATCGAATACCCAGGCTTGTTGTCGACGTGACGACGCCCTGCACGAATTTCTCTACCATTTAAACCATCTCGAATCCATTGTATCCGCTGCTTATACATTTTTCTTACTTCATCGGTTAAATGTTCAAAACTTCCCTGTAAGATTGCCTGGAAAGCAGGATCTGATGTGACTTTGTCTTCATTTATACTTTCTCCTTCTTCAAACCATCCTGATTCTCCGATCCAGTCGGATTGTTCGTCATCACCTGTATAAATAAATATAATAATAATAAATATTTATTATATTAATAATGAAAGTAAATATATTACCTTCACAATCTTCATCGTTTGTAATAATGCCAGCTTCGGAATCACTGGATGAAATGCTTGAACTTGAGACGCGAGAACAATCCATTGCATCTTCACTTTGAATTTTTCCTCGGCTTTTAGATTTTGATATCCTTGTTGGTTTTGGGGAACGCATTTCACAATCTATAGAACGTTCCCTGCATGATCTTTTGCGTTTACCACACCTATATTAAAAATAAATGTAATTAAGAAAGTTAACACTATTTTTTTAGATTAGTATTCCATAATTTTAGATATGTAGCATCATACCATATTGTTCCGTATCGATTTCTGCAATCATTTCGGAACATCCTTTTTTTCTTGCCAACAGAATTTGTTATAATTGCAGCAGCTTGGGATGTAGATGGATTTGAATCGGAATCGACTGCCATTCTTTTAAATTTCCGTTTACGTCTCATATTTGTTCTGGGCACAGAATTTTCATTAACCGAATCACTTTCAATATTACTGATGTTATTTAAATTTGAAAATCGTGCAAATCTTTTTGTTTGATTAGTATCATCACTGTCGGACTGATACTTTGAAATAGAATTTTTTGGAATTCGAGCATCACAGATGGAGGATGAACTGTCATCTGAATGTTTATTGGCACTCAAAGAAGCTGTGAAATTGAAATTCAATACCTGCTTTTATCAAATGCGAAAATATTGAAAAACATTAAATTTATGATACATTCTTTATTAAATGTCAATGTATACTCGATACTATTAAAAATCCCTTACACTTACGAATGTTTCCCGTAGAACGAGCTCGTCTTCTGATGCCCCATCTGCGTCTAACGTTTGCACTGTTGCTACTTTCTTCAAGGGCTAACGTTAAGTCATGCACAAGCGCCTCCATTTTTACTCTTAAATCCGCTGGCACAGCTTTTAAAACACGCTCCATTTGAAGGACGCGCTTTTCCCTAAAAAATAAATCCTTTTTACCGATATACTTCTCAACATGCACTCGAGCTACCTATATCATATGAGAAGCGCGACATCCATTTTGCAAACCGATCAAGTGGCCGTCACCTACTTATTAACAACAAGCGTAATGACCAATCATGGAAAAAAAATAAGATAACGCGTTACTTTCACACCGAAAACACATTAGGCAGAATATTTAGACGCTTCATTGAGAATCAGCTAAAATTCTTTCGCTCGCTGTTACAAAGGAGTGAATACTGGAGAGTGCAAAATGGTGAACTAAATTGATATTCCTCACAGCCATTAATGTGAACAGTTAAGTGCAGTTAGATTAAACATTCATTGTACCGTCAGCCCATAATTCGTGATTGAATCGAGTACACAGAGCAGTCACCTTTAAAGGCGAGGAAAGGATGGAAAACGAATTGCAAAGCAACGCTTCACATTTTTATCATTACGGGAAGAAAATGTTGTATCAAGCCTTGGGTCCCACCTTTTACACGTAACCGCACATGCAGAGACCAAGCGGGGTTTTCACTTCACCCGAGCATAATTGCTACACCTCTGATATATCGACATTGAAAATAATAAATAAGGCCACTGGCGGATCATACGACAGATGCGCGATAGAGAAGCTACTTTTGCTTGCTTTTGCTTTAAAGATTACGCACACAAGTACGGGGCACGTACACCTGTACGGATGAACTACTGTACGTAAGCCTGTTCCGCAACACAATACAAGCTCGGATGTAAGGTTGAATAAGGATCTACCTTTCAGCCAATCAGGAACGATTTTCCCAGCAATCTAACGGAATGCTCGCTCGTGATTGGCGGACACTTACGTCAATTATGTTTCGACTTCAAAGTTTTTTTTCACGCGACGAAATAACTTTATATATTTCATGAGAGTATGAATATTCTAACCACATATTTTTTATAATTCTAAGCATAGATTTTTTTTTCAAATTATCGTTACGCGATATACATTACCTCATCAGAAATATTAACAAATAAAATACTACTCATATATCGAGTTTCAAATTTTGGTTGGCACTACTGCCCATAGCCATCGATTCAAATTTTTGCAAACCACGTGGCGAGTGAAACAGGTGCGAGCGGTAACAAAATAAATATTTATCCCCATCCAGTTTAGTTACTGCACGATTCGATAAAAAATTACTTTCCGTCTATGCCGTTCTAAAAAAGTCATACCGAGGTTACGGGAGAATCTTCGAAGTCGAATGCTTTATTATTAATTTGATAACATCGACAAAATACGAGGGATTGTATCCGATGCAGTTTTCCACAAATAATGAATATTTGTGGAAAAACAAAATGATGATTTTTCGAATTCATGAATAAGCTTTCGTACTGGGCTATCTTTGTCTCGACCGCAAAAGCTGTAGTTCATGTCGCAAGACTTCAAATCAGTGTATTCGGCAGAGTAATTAGTAGTTTTATTTTCTTAGATTTCAAGGAAAAAGGCGCAAAGATGATTTTGCACGATCCATCGAGCCGACAGAGACTGAGCGAAACATCAACGGGCACGAAACGACGCGGGAAAGCCGGCGTTCGACATAATTATCGAGGGGCCCCATTAAAGGTATAAACCAACCTAAAAAAATCTGTTAAAAAGTCTCCTCATCACCAAGCTATAGTACGCATCCAGATCCGCTAAAACACACTACGTAACTCGGCGTAACTCGGGAAAAATCAAGTAGCTCGGAATAATTTCGATTTTTAACGCCGATCACGGGTAAGAAAAATTAAATAGCGGCATATTGGTAAAAGGCGGCGGCAGGAGGAAGCTGCGAAACGAAGCAAGCGGGCTCGTCCAATCGCGTGGCTCCTAGCGACAAAGTGTCACGGCGTCGAATGCATTCGAGGTTAAGATCGGTTTGATACAAGGCTGTCTAATGCGCCTCCCTCACCCTGCAGCCCGGGAGACCGTGCGGTCTCCCTCGCACTCAGTCTTTCCATAAGTGAAACAAAGATACATGTACGTATCTCCGAGGGTATACGTGAAAGTAGCGGAATCTCTCGCCTCCTCCCTCGCTCCGCCTCCCGCTCTCCCTCGATGCGGCAAAGCCGTGGTGAGAAGCGACTCGGTCTCGGCCCGGCAACTCCGCGGGCATTCGAGTGTAGTCGAATCGAGTCGAGTGACTTCCGGTTTTGCATTCCACGGTTCTGCGTACGCTCGCGCTTGGTCGGTGCCGCCGTCGTTTCGCTTCCCGAGATTCGCGTCTTTGGACTTGCCTGCGGAGACAGGGCGTCCTAAGGACGGAAATACGGTGTTTGTCGGGGAGGTGGGTCGCCCGGTTCGTGAAAATGTGCGCCAGCTCGGCGGACGGCTGCGGCGAGGCCGTGAGTCCGTGTAAATAGCGGGTAGTGGCGAGTGCGCGCGTTCGTGCACCCGTGGGGACAGATGAGTGCGGGTCCACGGTTGGCGAGCGAAGCGTAGGTTTATTTCGAAGCGCAGTCGCCAAGTCCGGCGAGGCATCGCATCGTGGTTCGACGCCGCCGCTTTTTCCGGACGGTCGTAGGCTCGCCGGCGCGCTTGGGCCGACCCCCGGCCCCAAGGCACGGCAGGATGGACGGCGCCGACGTGAATGGCGGGAACGCCGAAGTGGCGCGCGATGATCCTAACCTAGAAAACGTTGGTGTACCGGATTCGCAGGAGGAGTCGTTGGACGCGTCCTCGGAGAGTCCGAAGATGGACGAGCAGGAGGTTAACGGTGACCTCAAGGGGACGATCAAAAAAGGATCACCGGGCGTCAGGAGGAAGCTGCGCAAATTCAAGGCCAACTCAACCAGCACAATAGAGAGTGACAAACCGAAAACGAGGGGACGGAAGCGAAAACTGTCGGAGCCCGACGACGCCAGCTCCGAAGGGTCTGCGGAGTTCAATGGCTTCGATGCCCAGGGTACCGAGGATCTGGAACCGGGCAATCACGTTCTTAAAAAACTGATCGGTGATTATATTTTTTTTTTTACTCACTGTACCGATAACCAATAACATCGTCCCGTACGAATGCTAGAAATGCAGGCTTGTATAATGACCAAGTGACGAGACCTTTGAAACGCACCAGTTTACTAGATTGATTTTTCCTTTCATGAAAAACTTGATATATTCCGTATCCTTTGCACTTCAGTGGTTTAGGATATTAATTTTTCATTTCTTGCTAACGATGTATCGACGAGTGGAGTTAACTGCTATATGAAAATATGTATAGTATGACGTATTATAATATTAGTTTTGTAATATTACTTCAGCCGAGGCAGAGTCGGCGGAGCCTCCACAAGTCAAGCGCAGAGGACGGCCACCTACTAAGCACTTGGGTAAGGTTCTTGAGAGTTTATGGGAAAAGAACATTGTTGGATCAAGTAGTAGTTTAATATCTATTGTTAAAGGCACAGATCTCATTGACCCCTTAAAGATTAAGAAAGAAAAAGAATCAGATAAGTCTGAAACAGAGTCAATTGGAATACCAAATAGTCTTGAGTCAGAAGCTGAGCCACACAAGTCGGAAGATTCCACCAAATCAGCAAATTCGTCTGCAAACAGTAGTCCATCTGCAGGTTCACAGAGATCAAAAGGAAGCAGATTTTCACGTGGGGCCAGTCCTGGGAGTGGGACGAAACAAAAAGTTCCAGTAGATATGACGAATCCTGCATTCAAAGAACCATTTAAGTATGGTTGGAGGCGAGAATTGGTGTTCAGGGCAGGATCAGAAAGTAGTGTAAAAAGAATGGCTGATATTTACTATTACACACCAAAGGGCAAGAAAGTGAGGAGTTTTAGAGAAGTTGCTGAATTTCGTAAGTACACAATTAGAATCTGATGCACTGTGTATTACTTAACGAAAAGTAGATACAACGATTAAATTCAATTTTGCAGTTAATACAAAGGAGTTAACTATAGACAACTTCACATTCTTCAAAGAACCTACGGGTGTCAATGATCCTGAGAAAGAAGTTATTCGAGATGCTAAAAGAGGACGGGTATAATTTATTGTTTGCATACAATGTTAGTTTTCGTTAAATTAGATTGTTAACATTGAAATCTTGTAGGATTCTGGACCGGTCACACCTAAACTGATCAAAAAGGGCACTCCAGGTAGGAAGCCTGGTAGAAAACCAGCAGTACCTGTGGAAGATCCTCCGATACCCCAGCCAACTAAAGCCACTCCAAAGTCACCTAAAATGAGTCCCGCTGGGTTTAAAGTTAAACTTCCTGGCAAAAGAGGGGCCCCGAGAAGTACGTTGTGGACAGATTTTTTCTAACTAATGTTAATAGCTAGACACTTGATACTAATTGAGATGTATTATCCATTAGAAATCAAATCACCACCCAAGGAAGTCGAAACACCTCCACCGCAATGGACTTCACCAGCAGCGACAAGGCGCAGTCAACAGCCTGTCGAAAAAACGCCTATTGTCAAGCCCAAGAGAAATCTTAAGTAAGTTTGTCTACACTTTCTATTTTATGACTCACGTTATCAAATTGGTCTGTGAGCCTTATTTGACTAGACAGTTTTAAAATTGGCTTGACCGCTATTTGGTTAAAAATGTATAATAGATGACGAGAAAATTTGTTCAGAAAATATTCCTTCCCTCTCCTTATTATTTGTATATTCCTAACATTCCTCATCCATAATTTACTATCGTAACTCTGTTTTTTTTTGTTTACTACTTCCTCTTGATCCCTTTTCCCTCCTGTGAACGCACATCTTACAGGGCCAAAGTTCAGGAACCGTGCAGCATACGATGTTCGACAAGTATGGGCTTGATACCCAGTCTACAGTGTTGCCTTTGTCTCTGCTTATATCATCCTGAATGTGTCGATGGAGTCAAATCTGCTGGCAATGAAGACTACGTTTGTAAGGTATGATTTTTGCGAATGACAAAGTGATGAAATTTATGAACCAAGTTGTACTGCAAGAATATGTAAAACCTCAGGTTTCAGGTTCGATAAGTACCGTAGGTTCTGTTTATTTTTTATAGAACTGTCAACCAGATACGGATGAAACGCTTCAGCAGCATCAATCAGTTGGTGGTCAGAGTCTCACTCCTCCCCCGTTAATTCCAATAAGTATGTTAGGTGCCCAGAACTCAAAGCCGAAGCATCAGGTCAACTTGACGCCACCGAAATTACAAAGAATTCCAAAATCCGAAGCTACGGAGCAACAGACGCGAAATGTTTCTAAGGCTTCCAAAGCAGTTGCGGTTCCCAACACAGCTACTGCGACCGAAAAGAAAGAAGGTTCATGGTTTCCACAAGGGGGAAATGAATTTTTACACAGCCACGACGGTAGTGTGCCAAAGCCTGCTCAAAACATAGCCCTTATGGCTGGAAAGAAGTATATAGTTGTTCCCAAGAACAATGCAATGGCGGTACAACCGGCAATAACTGTAAAACCGGAGAAAATTGGCGACAAACCTCCCGTTCTTCAAGAAACTCCAATTCCAGATGCGTCTAATTTAGCGGAGAATTCAATAATTTCCCATGTGTCGGATAGTGAGTCCATTAATTTAGACCAATCTGATAATAAAAACAGTATACAGGATATAGCATACCCTGCAATCGTTACACCGAGTGTTTTGGTTTCTGAATCAGAAGAGTCGACAGAGAATTATTTGAAGACAGAACCGGTAGATGTTAATGACTCGATAACGAGTGAACCGATCAATTTGTTGAGTAATACCGATGAACCAAAGACTGCGGAGACTAAAAAAGTAGAAAGTCCTGTGACCGTTTCTCCGGCAGTGGATGAGCAGGATGTTCCTGTTCTTGCAGAGACTGTGGACGATCGTCTGAGTCCAACGCCAACGTACGATCCAAGTCAAATTATACAATCCATTGTCAAGTAAGCGATGTTGGAATACTTTAAATAATTGATTTTAATTTGACTTATAAGTTAAGGTTTCCCGTCTGAGGTTTTGGCAGTTGCTTTGTACATATTGTATTTACAAGATTTACCCGTATAATTCAGGTTCAGTTGTTTGTTGAACAAGAATAATTTGTTGATTGCATTCTTTTTTTGGAAGTTATAAAGTATTCAGAGACTGATTAAAATATTTCCTTTCGTGAAAAAAAAAAAATATAATTTGTTTACTCCAATTTGTAAATGCAATATATACTAATGTTTATTATATTTGGAAATATAAAAGTTCAACGTGAAAAATGAATTTGATTTTCACTTATGATCGAAGCACACTGCCTTAGCTTCGAAATGTGGCCAAATTCTTAACAAGTTGTGAACAAAAGATTAAATCGTATCTTCACTTCTGACGTTCTGTAATTGTAGTATCAAGGTAAAATAACGTGGAATGCTTACAAGTTTTGTAAATAAAGATTATTATAAATGGCATGCTTTGTCGAAACTTTTTTTCGCAGTGAATCTTTACGTTAATGCTACAATTATGAAACCAGCTATTAAAATAAGTGCTTCAGTGGAAAAAATCTAATTCATTTTTACTTTTTATATTTGCAGATATAAAGACATGTGCGAGCCGAAACACAAAAAACAATTTAGTGCGTTTTCCTATAAGTCTTTCCAATCCCTCACACACTATCCTGCTTCCAACTCGACATTTACATCATTAGTATATCTATATTTTTTTTTAATAATCTGGTAGCGTAAAGATCTGCGATACTAATGTAAAAAATTCTTAAGTAACATTTTCTTACAAGAAAATTGTAATTTTTTTTTGCATTAGATCGAACATTGTGATCTTCAAAAAAATGATTTTATGAGTAAGATGTAGTTAGTACGTATTTTATCAGAGTATCAGTGGTCAAAATCAAATTTTTGTGTATCATTCAGGACATTGTTGTGAACAAAGGTGTATTTTCTGAATTCCAGGAAGAGGCAGATGATCCAGGCAGAAACGGATCAACGGCAGCACTTCATGTTCTCTGTTTGTGCCGGTTATCATGCTTTGTCGCGCATCTTTCAGTATCTTAAGGTTCAAGAGCTTTTACGTGCGGCTCGTGTTTGCAAAATGTGGCGAGACCTGGCGGCTCATCCTTCTTTGTGGAAAACTGTGCGGATGAAGAATAGTCAAGTGACAGACTGGGACGGTTTCGCGGATTCACTGAAGAGACGTGGTACGCAGCACTTAGACTTGAGGAAAATGTTGGTCGCAGGAGAGTCCGATGGCATCTGGAGGAAATTCGTGACAGTCATTCCACGAGTGACAAGCCTGGTCAAGTTGGAACTGTGTCGCTGTCCTGTGATGGTTGTCGAAGAAGTAATCAAAAGCTGCCCACAGTTGGAAGTACTAAGTGCCATGTCGATAAAATGCGACACCCTTAATCTAGAATCTGTCGGAAACCTGAAGCGCTGTCAAGAACTAAGATTAAAAGCAACCAGTGGGATGTCTCTTCAAGGTGATCTAACGCCCCTACAAGATTTAACGTGCCTGACACATTTGGTGAGTGAGCGTATATATATTTCTCTTGGATCTCTTGTGATTTTTGGGGTTAGGTGATTTATCATGGTTGCGTCTTCTATTTGTAGAGCTTGACATCTGTCAAGGAGCTCGGGAAGAAGAAGATAGAGATTTTGCAGATGTTAACGAATCTCGAGACACTGGAGCTTGGCGAGTGCTCGGATTTCCCAGACAAGTTTGGTACATCGATTTTGATCAAGCTGCCAAAATTGGAACGGCTTAGGTTAGAGAAGGGACAGGGTACATGCTGTACCTTTGACATCTTGGAAGGAGTTTCCAAGTTGGAAAACTTAAATCAATTAGAGCTCGTCAATTTTGACGTGAAGAATGGCTTCGACAAATGTCTTGCGAATTGCAAGAACATTAAGAGACTGCTCATCATACCAACCTACATATCTCAGTCGGCGACGTCGAATAACATGGTACTTGGTGGCGTTACTGAATTATCGAACAATTTGACACATTTCGTCTGGGGTGTTACGCTGGAATTGTTGAGGGTCACGGAATTGTTCGTCGATCAGTGTAACCAGATGAGCAAACAAGTCACCGGAGACTCCATACCGGTGTTGAAACCGGTTCCTTGTTTAAAGCTGATCGAGGATGTCGAAGAGGACGAGAGTCAGAAGGGTAAGTTAAATGCTTTAAAAAATATATATTCCAATTACAGGATTTTCGATTCAAAGCAACTAATGAACTCTTTAAAATATATTCTCAGGCGATGAAAAGCATTCGCATTTGACCAATCCTCAAGTCGACATCTTACCGTTACCGCAGTTGCAGAAGTTGCTCTTGACGGCGTTACCCAAGACGCGCGTCAAGATATTGAAAATTCCGTTCCACGCCACGTGGCGTCAAAGCATTTCGGACACTGCTACGCAGTAGGTGACGAGAACAGTGACGCACTCGAATACAAATCAAAGAAGCAAATGACTTCGAGAGGTGGACGGGTTAGGATCTTTCAAATTTGATATTCCGCCTGATCTGCACAATATACTCCAGTGTTTACGAATCGTCTAATGATCTCGCAAGCTTCTTGCCCGAGGACATCATTTCAAGTAATTTCGACTCACGACGGCATTGACACATCATAGTATGTCCACATAACCTTGAACAGTTATGACGGACTTCACGGCCAAATGCATCACGATGGGACCATGACCGTGATTATCCAACGTATCGGGAATTGCGGCAAAAATCGATCTGGATTTGTTTGTTGTAACGTTACAAGTGATCTGCCATTTTCATCTAACTTTGGCTAGCATAGAAATGGAACCATGCAATTGTGATAAAGGTAATATTCTATATTTTATTTCCTGGTCACACTGACGGTCAAGCAAAAGTTAATTTCTTTCGTTTTTTTAAATTAATTATTGATCCATCACTTGAGTATATGATTTGTTGGTGATGCTGTGATGTGTCCGTATGTTGTGAATATTGTGAGTATAGCAGTCTGAGAATATTTACAATACGATTACAAGGACTCAAGTGTAATGCAACGTTCGCTCTTATTAAGAGAACCATCGAAGTGAAATGACCCGGAGGATCGAGACAATTTCTGGGGATTGTTAAATCGCACCGTGTTTCTTATATGTGAGCACAAAGCATGTGTCCAGCTTCCGTGAGGAACAAAATTGACACGAAGTTATACTGACAAAGATCGAGTACGAACGATTGAATCATGTGGAGTATAATAAATAAGGCCCTATTTAGGAACTAGGCTGTATAAAATATCGATATACATTATTATTGTAATTGTATCTGTATCTCTAGTATCTAAGAAATGTGAATTTTTACGCTGCAAAGAAGCCGGGGGAAAATTGTCAGTTTATGTAGATTATATAACATCATTTATTCTTACGCAGCATAATAAAATGTCTAATTATCAAGAGCGAAATGGCTTTACTTCTTTTTAAACGTGTACAACATTTGTAGAAAATTGTATTTTATACCTGCAGATGGTAGATGGACTTGAATGAGCGAAGTATTGAAAATTTCTCTTTGCTTTTTTTTATTTTTGACTATACCGGTGGAAAACGAATGCAATTTCGAGAATGGGACACTTAGACTTAGAATTAGTTTAAGCGATAAACGTAATGATTCAACAATGTTGGCTGTAAGATATCTGTTTTTTTAAATTCGTTCGGTTATAGTGTAAAAAGATTTTTTACAGGACTGTCTTTGCAGCGCGGAAATTTGTGTACTCGCGTTTTAATTTTGTGTTTTTAGTTTCAAGCCTTCTTAATTATTGATTAAAGTTAAGGGGGTACTATCAAATATGTTCCAGCTTGTAAGATTAATCTTATAAAGAATAAGATTGGATATATTAATGTCTAAAGTATGAAATCCTTTGGAATTACAATATAAATTAAATTGTATCATGAAAGCATTTTTTGACGTTTTTCCTTGTGCGTGATATGTTCGAAGGACGTATCTATGGAGACCATTTTTTTTATCAATTCAAGTAACAATTTTTATTTAATGATTTGTGTCGATCATTGTAGCATTATAAAATGTATATTCCTCGAGAGCGTACTTTGTATATATATGCAGGTTGTTTTCAAATTTTACCCTGGAAGTTGCCACAAGAGTTATTAATTTTCAGTAATAAATATCGTTACTGAGATTGTGTTTCGTCATAAGCTATAACTAGCGTGTGCTAACTTGGCACTATAAATTGCATACAAAAAGGGCATGCAAAATAATATTGACAGTATTTTTAATTGCAATTATTCGAAGTAGGCAATTTGTAATTTTGTAAACCTGTATATACAGCTGCGTCAACGTTTGGTATGTTCAAATATTAAAGTTTTGCATCCGTTATATTTTATAAATTACATTTTAATATATGAGAATATAAAATGTGCCATTAATTTGCTGATTATTACAATGCCTTATTCCAAAATCAATTTCTTTAAAGGTAATGTGTCAGTAATGGTTTATCATGAATAGTTCTACGATGAATTGTTATTTCTTGACGAATAATCAAATCAGAGATGAGTTGGGAGATTTACGGGAAGGATCGAGCGACCGCGTCCTGTTCGACCTCCGGTGGAGAATGCAGACGGCTAATGCACTTGACACCTGTTACAACTTTGGGCAGCCGGAGAACCGGCTGAAAAAGTGAAGAACTCCTCACAAAAACTCCAAAACCCTGTGTCCCGACTTTCGGTACCCGAACGGACAGGCTTGGTTCAGGTAGGGGGCGTTCGCGACCGGCGCGATGGACAGGGGACAGGATTCCGCAACGAAATTTCCTTTATCGTTCTTTTCTACGACCCGTGGTTCCGGAGATACAGCGGAAATAAGAATGCTGCGCTCTGATTGGTCGGTTCTTTGGAGGGGCGTAATTCGGAAACTACGCGGCGTAGGAGAAAACGGAAAAGGAAGTTTCGTTTTTAAATGACGTCCTCCGTCGATCCCTTTTGGTCCCAACATCCTGTACCTGAATGGACAGGTAATTCATCCTAACCCGTGGTAACCTGTTTTAATCTATGCTAACTTACTGGTAACCCATCCTAACCCGTTGTAACCCATTCCTAACCTAACCTAACCAATTGTTAATCGTTATAAAATGAGAAGATTTAAATGGAAGAAAATATGAATGCTAATCTCGGATGGTTAACAGTGATATATGGGTGAATCGAGTCAGTCCATTATCGGAATATTCCGAAATGATCGACGGGCAGGCTGGATGATACTTGTACAGCAGCTCTTATATATTCGAACAAGGCAGGTTAGGATAGCGTTGGTAGGAGATGCGTGGGAGAGGAGGAAGAAGGGGGGGGTCAAACAATTTTTTTTTCTGCGCGGGCGTCTAACGGAGTCTGCGCGGGGTCCCGTCC
>NW_019394679.1:0-22860 GCF_000612105.2 Orussus abietinus
CCCTCAGAGACGCCTTTCACATCCCCTTAAAGTCAAATTTTGTTTGGAATAAATAGGCCATTAATTTAATTCCGCCTCTGGTTTGTTTTTTTGAAAGGACCCCGCCCTCTCCGCGGTCGCTTGGGCGTACTTAGCTAGCCCGGTTAGCTGAGCCTCGTCTCGTATCGCTACCTTTAGTTCAAGTTTTACGTGTCTGGGACGTTAAGATAACTTTGCTTCTGTTAGTTGAGGGACCGACCCTTCGGGCCTTACGCTGGTGCTTCACTTTCAGTCTGCAGTAGTCAAGTCGCACACCAATAAAGCATATAACAAACATGCAGCAAAGAAGCATTTAATATACCTTTTTATTTCAATACATCTAGGCACATATTACAAGCATTTGTTGTATTATGCGTAGAAATAAATTTCCCTGTATGTTTGTTATTATACGTATGTAATATGTATGTATGTCATATGTATGCGGCAAATTAATGTTCATTTCCTTAATATACCCGCAACTTACACATATTACATATATTTTGCATGTGTGATATGTCAGACACAAGTGCGCCTTAAACAGAAGTATATTATACGTTTAGTATACGTTGTTTATTTGTGAAAACGTGGTTGCTCTAGGAACGTATAAAGTACGTATATCAAACATACGAGCAAAATAATTTATATTTGTTTACATAGAATGTACGTATATTTTACGTCTGTGTCAGGTCAATTTTTCTTCCCTTAATATACACACAACATACGTTCATTAGATGTCTTTTGCATGTGTAATACCGCAGATCTAGGAGTCTACTGAAGAAAGATGTATTATACGTTTATTACACGTATTTAATGGGCGAATATGTAGATGCTCTAGTAACGTATAATATATATATATAACTTATGACACATGTCCTTATTTTTGGCCAGATATTGGCAATATAAATGATACTGATTAAACCAAATTTGAATTAAACTTATTACTGTGGTGTTTTAATATACGAAACGTGTCGCATAATCCATAGGACTACGGTAGCTCAGTGGTCACCACTATTATAGTCTGGTACTTAAATGATTCGGGTCCGAATCCCGGTCACCACCACGGGAACTTTTTCAATGTCAGATGTTTGTATATCTCGAAGATTTCAGGTCCCTGAACAGATCGTGGTAAATTGTTTTTAAAAAAAGATGCATTTAGTGCAAAATAAATAATACTTTTTCAAATTATTCCACCTACATTTGGAATACGTCTTATATATGTATAAAATACGTATAATAATATACGTGAATAATATGTCCAGTGTACGGCTGTTGAACATTTAAATATAGGCATACCATCTATTGAAACTTTTATTTATTGGTTTATTATACGTATATACGTCTGTGTCAGATATCTTATATACGTCCACTATTCATAATACGTCTACCATATATCTTGTTTACATATAATATACATACTTTATCCATATGGAATGTATATTAAATGAAAGTTGAATGTTCAAAAATACATATACTATATGTTGACGGCGCGGACATTTGTACATGCCCTAGCACATTCCGTATACTCTTGTATACATCTGTTACACATCTGAATGTTTAAACCAGATATCCTATACACGTACACCATATGTAGTTGTTCCGTGTGGGTTGTATGCATACAACACGTAAAAATGTTTATAAAACTTCCCTCAAACTGGGGGCATCAAATCATTTGAAAGTTCCGCATGTGATTATAATGGGCCTAAGGAAAAACGCGTGCTCTTGAAAATTCATTGAAAAAAAAAATTGTATCCTTGTTCTAGTATGGGATAAATAAAAAAAAAATGTTATTAAAAATGAAACTTCATAAGCATCACGTTCTTCCTTAGGGCCTCGATAATCACGTGCTGAAGTTTCCAACGATTCGGTGCACCCAGTTTGGAGAAAAGTTCAATAAATATTTTGACGTTTTATATATATATATATAGAATGACCCTTTCTTATCATCTTATAAAAACGAAGAATACAGCCCAAGACCAAATTTGCAAATTGCGCGATTCGTCAGAAAACAAACTTGAATGTCTAACATGCGTCATTACACTGCTAAGTTTATGAAGTTCAACCAATTTAAATATCCGTAGTTCTATGGAAATTACAGATTTGAGATGATGAATGAAATTAGTATGAAGTGTTTATAAATGTAGGAGCAAGTTTCGAATTTCGTGATATTTTATTGAAATTGTTTCAACCTGGCTGTAAAATTATTAAGCCTGTACATTAAGTACACTTAAGAGTGTATAATAAATTTGATCTGCCGTATCTGAATGAAACATCTGATACATGTTTCACGTATTTATTACAGTCATTTTTAACGATGTGAACAAAATAGTTTTATACACTATTTTCTGTGATTTCGTAAAATACTTACGATAGTTGTTGAATTTCGCTAAAGATAGATATGTATATTAGAATAGATAAAAGGACTAGAAATAACATTATCACCGTTAAAGTGCTAACCTAGGAGAATTTCACTTATCCAAAACCATAAAGATATTGGTTAATAATGAGAAAATCCAAGGTCAGTTTTTAATCGGTAACTATTAAGTTGCTTAATTTAATATTTCGTTTAATAGTTTGGAAACGTTTTCTAAGCGTATGTATTCCTAAGATACGATTGCCTTGACATGATGGAAATTGTGGAACAGGCGGATATCAATTTGACGTGTATTATTTTATCCGTATTAATAGTGTAATATTTTATCCGTATTATTAGTATATTATTTTATCCGTATTAATAACATACACATTAAAGATATCCCCATAGATAGCTAGGATGAAATGAAAAACCTTTCCTTCCCCAATGCGACTTTACGGCTTCAAATCCTACCAGAGAGGCAGTGACCAGAATGAAAAATTATTTATGCAGCTGCAATATTCGCTCAAGTCGATAGTGGACTGTCCAGGAAAAGAATTTTCTTTAATTCGATTACTTCTTTCTTAATATATTTGTAGTAACGGAAAGTAGCCCTAAGTTATTTTTAGGTAGTTTTAAGGAAAGCTTTGAAGGGGTCTGCCAGGATGCGCCTGGCAAACCATAAAACAATAAAAGAGAAAATTCCTTCGAAGGAAACCGAATATTTCCTTCGAAGGCTACGTCGGGAAACGTGCGATCCACGTGTTCCGAAACAAAAGGGACATGGAGGTCCAAAACCGTCCCGAAGCGAGCAGGGACGGCAGTCCGAAACCGACGACGACGACGACAACGACGATAACGAAGGGCGCAAGCCACATCACAAGTTCACCCTATTTTTAATAAACTTTAGTTTATCTTTTGTTACCCGAAGTCTCTCTCTCTCCGATTCCTATATCCCTACATATTTATAAGTATAACAATTAATTCAAGTTTCATTACTTTAAATATCCACATCAAACGGTCGAATTACTGTCACGAACTTGCTTCACCTATTAAATACCGTGATAAACAATTTAAAATTAACAATCACAATCAATCATAACATTTCACTTTCTCAAATGTTCACATTAATAGTCTCAACATTCATTCTCAAAATTCTTTCTCATCTCAAAATTCATTCATGCGTGCCCATAAAATGTAGAAACTCTTCTGTGAAAGCGAAAAATTAATTTTCACGAAAAGGGGTGAAACGTAAACTACTAAGCCGGTCCATTAACGTTAACATCTCTTGCAGAAAACACGCCGTTAAATTTAGCAACCTGAAACTATACGTCCTCCCTAAGGTGTTAATTATGCACTTGCTTCAAATACATGTAGCCTCACAGTTTGGAATTTAACACTGAAAGCTTTACGGTACGGTAAGTACGGACATGTAGAAAATTCATACTTAGAAAGCACGTTCCTGTTTATCATTATATATTTTAGAAGTCATGAACCATTGCTCGACAGCCTGCAGATAGATTTTGAATAACCACTTCATATGTATTCCGATAGATTCTGTGAAGGTTTTGCGTTTCACTGTATAAAGTACTTACGTCGAAATCAGCGTACATGAGTTATTTCTCACGATTATAAATTTATTCAAAATTTCTTTGGCGCCGGCATCAAATCAAGAACTTAAGACATTCATGAAATTGCAGTGGTATAATTCGGGTCGCCTTTTGGCAATTATTAACTATGTTTATTCAATTTCTTTTGTGTTGTATTTCAATTTAGGATATTCATCTTGTATTTTAAAAAATAAAAATTTGTATTCAACGACCTTAATCTGAATAATAAAACCATGAAGTGAATCCGCGGATTTCTTTCCCACGCCATTTGGCAAAGGCTTCTTTTTTGTTGTACTGTGAAGGTTAACTCCGGTGATGTGAAAGTGGCATCTGAGGGGTCAATCGTTTATGAAACTTTTCTCTGAATAGGGTGTATCAAATCATTTTAATGATGGCCCTGAGGAAGGGCTTGACACCCCCGAAATTCCATTTTTTTTGTAAACAAATTAAGAATTGTTTCTAAAAAGAGATGTAAAAAAAATGACATTTCACGAATGTTAAGACCTTCCTTAGGGCCTCCATATTCACGGCGTAATCTTTCAAAATATTCGGCATCCACAGTTCGGAGAAAAGTTTAGTAAATGAAGTCCCTTTCACATCACCTTGATAGTCAACTCTTTATAAGAATGAACGGCATATGAAAAACAGATGTTTCAACCTGTTCACATGGAAGCTCGCGTTCAGTAGAGCAGTAGCGATCGAGTGCAGAACTCACGAGTGGCCACTCGAATGATCAGCCGCGTCGGTTTTCACTCATGCATACGTTTCGACGCAACAAACTCTCTCACCCCAACAATTCGATTGAATCGCACGAACGACTAACGCTTTCCGGATCGAGTGCACAGTCAGAATACAGTTTCCTTTCCATTTTCTCCAGCGAAGAAAGAAAGAGCCCTCACTCTTTAAAACCATCTTCGACTATCTACCCACACGGAACAAAAGCTCTATTATACGTACATAGAATGTTTTCATGGCTACTGGATGATTCAGTATAACAGAAATTAAAAATATACGTATAATATATGTTCACGGAATGTCAAAAATATTCTATTGGATTTTAGACGTACATTATACGTATTAAATATGTTACTAGAACATCAAAATTTGCACCAATGAAATACGTTTAGTAAACGTATAATATATCTCTATTTAACAGGAATTTGTATGAGTAGTATTTCACAAGCAAAAAACATATAATGGATGTATGTTGTGCGTATATTAAGGGAAGAAAAACTGACCAACAAAAACGTAAAATGTACATATATTTTATTTACGTAAATATACATTATTTTACTCGTATGATTGATATATGTATCTTATACGTTACTAGAGCATCACCAATTAAATACGTTTAATAAACGTATAATACATCTCTATTTAATAGACTCCTGTATATGCGATATTACACACGCAAAAGACATCTAATGAACGTATGTTCTGTGTATATTAAAGGAAGAAAAATTGACCCACCACAGACGTAAAATATACGTACATTCTATGTAAACAAATATAAATTATTTTACTCGTATATTTGATATACGTACTTTATACGTTCCTAAAGCAACCACGTTTTCACAAATAAACGACGTATACTAAACGTATAATATACTTCTATTTAAGGCGCACTTGTGTGTGACATATCACACATGCAAAAGATATGTAATATATGTAAGTTGCGCGCATATTAAGGAAATGAACATTAATTTCCCGTATACATATGACATACATACATATTACATACGTATAATAACAAACATACAGGGAAATTTATTTCTACCCATTGTGACAGATAGCAACGATACGCGGAACGGTGTCGACAACGGACACTTTGTTCGGGGGGGGATTCCGGGCCCGCAGCGCCCGGACGATTGCTCGTCACCTTCGCCCAATCGTCTAGGCGGATCCGTTCGAGCCACTCAAAATTATTTTTTCCGGTTTCGGGAACGAGACACAAAGTTGGGCGCCAGGCCTCCCCGGAGGCCAAAAATACTCGACGGCAAACTCTCAACTCTCGAAAATCTCAACAACTCAAAACTCCAGTACTCTCGAACAAATCTCGACAAACTCAAAATTGACTCAAAGGACTAGGCTCGAACGATGTCCGCCTCGACGATCGTCGCCGCGCGGCCGACTAGCTCAGAGCGCGCACGCGCCAAGGTACGGAGAGGGCATGGGTAAGACCAAGATGCGGGGGACAAAGGGGAAAACTCCAACAAATTTGGGGAAATTTTCATAGGTTCGAGGAAACAGGGGAATTCAGCCACGCTCACTCAAAAGAAAAGCGATTTCGAATTTGGTACCAAGTTTTAACAAATTTATTCTAACCATAAAAAGAAATAGAAAATAATTAGATTAACAAAATGAAGCGCGAAAACAGAAATGCGACATGAAAATAGGGTTCGGCGGAAGGCCGCCCAAAAGACAATAAATTTAGCAAGGTAATTCTCGCAGGAGAATTAGGCGAGAGATAATTAAAGCAGGAAATAGAAAATCAAGAGAATATCAAATATCTTAAGAAAAGGTAATAGTTTTCCCGGTTTATCGCTGGGAAAGACAATTTAACGCGAAATATTTAAAAGGGGCTCCGCTCGACACAAATTCGAGGGTTCGTCAACTCTCGGAAAATCTATTTCCGCGGGCTCCAATCAACCACAAGGCAAAAAAAATTCGGTAATTCAAATCATACAGAGAATACGCAACGGGTTCGCTATAATAAAAAATTTTCATACCTTAAATTCAAAATCGGACACACTCAAAATACAATTCAATAATTCAAAAATCGGTCACACTCAAAATACAATCCAATAATTCAAATACTTGCGCTCGCGTTCATGGACTAATGGACTCGAAATTACACGACATGTTCTCGACTCTAAATTTCCGCAACGTTGTACAAAATTCATTCGGCGGACGAGTCGCAAACCTACTATCAAAATTATTCAGCACACTAAACTCAAAAATTAAACTCAAGAAGATCGCAACTTCGACCGGAAGAAAAGCGGGCTTTCCGGGGAAGAAAATGGGTCGCGGACGCGGCCGACCACGTGGTCGCCGTGCGGCTTCTCCGCCTCTGACCCCGAGGGAAAGATACTGGACGCGCCTAGGACTCGACTTCTGGCCGTGATAAAGGACTCTAAATTGACACAATCATAAGATCTCCGCACCGAAAATCAAAACCATTCGCAAATTTTCGGGGAACGATCACTTCCAAAATATCTCGAAAAGGGTACTTTTCCCGCCGCGGGCCCTAACCATTCACAAACCGGCGTGAGAAAAATGACTCTACTGGACTCGAAAATTAGTCTCGGCGGAAGTCAAAACCGTTCACAAACTTCCGCCAGACAAAGAAAATTAAACTACAAAGGAACTCGAATTTCACGGCCAGACAATAGAAAAGATGACTCGAACTGCGCGCTTTTTCTTTAAAGGGGCGCGACAGAAAATTACAAAGAAAATGGCTAGAAAATTACAGGACACGACTCGAAGAATACAAGAAAAGTCGCTCTCGTGTCCACTCGAGGAACCCCACGGCTTCCCGAAAGGCTAACTCAAAATCCGATTTCCGCGGGTCGTAGGCCCCACCAGGGCAAACCGGAAGATCGCCCGCGTGAGACTAAGGAAGACCGGCTACGCGGTACGCTTCCGCTCACCGGCGCGACACGATCCGGGCCCCACGACTTCGCAAAGTTACCCGGAGACTCTAATTTTTATTAACTATCAACAAGGGGTCCTCGAATAGGCACGTGGCACTTACTTTACTAAAGAAAATTCACCGCCGCTCGCCGGCCCCTCGGCTAAGTAGGTCTTCAATCCCAGGAGACAATAAGACAAATTTAAGAAAACTGTTCAGCACAGGTCCGCCCGGTCCGATGGTCGTAGGCAGAGAAGATCGGGGCTCTCTGGGCGCTGTCCTATATAGGGCTTCGGCTGGCCAGTCCGAATTCCAATCGGCGCCGTTGATTGGTTGAGATGCCCCTTAGCACCAACTTTTCGGCAGAATCGGCGTGCGCCGGCCCGATTCCTAGGGCAGGGGGTTGTGGCGGCGCGATCTCCGTGCGCAGTTGCTGGGCAACGGCGTTGCGCGCCTGGCGCACGTCGAGCCGCCGGCGATGCCACTGCCGTGCCGAGCGGTGGTTCGTCGGGGCCCGATGGGCCCTGGTCTTCTGGGCCCCCGATGTTTTCCCCTCCGGGGGATCCTGGCTCACCCGGGGACGGACCCTTGGGTAAGCCCCGGGTACTCCGGCGAGGGCGTAGAATCCACGCCTCGCCTCGTCGGTGGCAGCCAGGGTTGCTGGAGCTCCTTCCTCCTGGTCCAGCTCCTGGCCGGGTAGTCCTGCTGCCCCAGCGGGCGACCGCACCCGAGCCTCCAGGGCCCGTCTGCGGCCCGCCCCCGCAGGCAAGGCCACCAGGGGGTGCAGCAGGGCCGACTTGCCCTCCGGGTGGAACCGACGAACGGGCCGTGGCACTGCGGCTGATGAGCTCGGTCCTGAAGCTCCTGGCCGCCGAGGCTTCCTCGACGGCTTCTTTCTTCCCAGCCGGGGCGACGAGCGGTAGCGCGCGCGCGCGAGCGCGACCTCCGAGAGGTCGCCGATGTTGACACTCCGGCCTAGCGACCGGAGCCGCGCTACGCGATACAAGAATTGGGCGAGCTCTCGATCACCTCGCCAAATATTCCTTTCGAATATCCGCGAGTGCTCGAGAGTACGCCCGGAAACTCAAAAAAAGCAACAAATGAATGATTCCTCACCGGAAATTGGGAAGAGTTCCCGCGGATCGCTAAATTAGGCTGTAACCAATTACTAAAGAATTATTGATTAGGCATTCTCTCCCTCTCCCCCGGGTCGGTGACCGTCGGACCTCGGACTCTGCAACCAAAGAATGCTAAAAAANCTATATACTATAATACTAACTATATACTAATTTCGCGGAATCGCCTATCCGCGCATCCGGCGCACGCGGTCGAGCACCATTACGGAATGGCCGGGAGGTACGCGCCGAGGAGGATCACACGAAACTAACATGCGAGCGGAAGCTGAAAAAGACTCTGCTAAAATCCCTGGTGGGTTTGCTCACCCTTGAATATTGCCCGCGGTGGACGGTAGTTTCCCCTCCTTGGGCGGTGGCGGTACGGGGCAGTACGGTAGCGGTTCGGTGACTGGATACACGTGGACTGGCGACTCTCGGAGCTTCCAGGACAATGAGGGCCCGAGCGCCGGCCAGACCGCCCGAAATTCGGAAACCCCCTATTAGATTCTTCCCGCGTACGCGAGACCGTTCGGCGCTAGATGATTAACTAGGCCTACGCAAGATGTCAGGGCCCGTTTCGCGGCGCGCTAAGTACAGTCCCGACTCTTCAAGACCGCCAATTTCGCGATAGACAAACGTCCCCCTTGAAAATCCTCCTCGATGCGGCCTACTTAACATTACTTAGCATTAAGGTTACATAATAAACACGCTACTTACGATTAGTGATTGTTCCTGGACATCCCGAGCGTCGCCACCCGATACTGAAAATAATTTATTAATGGTTTCGGTACTTACCGCCCCCGCTCCGCACCGACCCGTGACGGCCACGTCACAATAAGTATAAAATACGTATAATATTATACGTGAATAATATGTCTAGTGTACGGCTGTTGAACTTTTAAATATAGGCATACCATCTATTGAAACTTTTATTTATTGGTTTATTATACGTATATACGTCTGTGTCAGGTATCTTGTATACGTCTACTATACATAATACGTCTACCATATATCTTGTTTACATATAATATACATACTTTATCCATATGGAATGTATATTAAATGAAAGTTAAATGTTCAAAAGTGCATGTACTATATGTTGATGGAGCGGACATTTGTACATGCTCCAGCATATTCCGTATACTTTTATATACTTCTATTACACATCTGAATGTTTTAGCCAGATATCTTATATACGTATACCATATGTAGTTGTTCCGTGTGGGTAGTTTCAAAACACCACGATAATCGAAAATTGATGTACAAAATTCGCTTTAGGTCACGAAAGTTTATATTTCAGGTTATCCGTCTATTAGAGCCGATATCGTATCTCACTGAAATGTACTATGAAACGGGAGACGGAAATGGGCATGAATTATTAACAGAGATTTATGTAATCTTGCGTTAATCACTAGTTTTCTCAGTTTTCCGCAAAATTTTTAATGGAAAAAAGTCGAAAGTGTATTCAATCCCTTATGGTCCAGCTTTCCGATGCGCTATTATGGAAATTCATTTTTATTATCTTTTTCCTTATTTTTTTCCTTGAGAAAAAGGGAAATGAACAAACGCTCGCATACGCATATTAGCTTTCTTGTTTAATAGAAGTGTATATGTACTTTTTTATGTGAATTGTTAATTACAGATTAATCCTGCAATTTATAAGTTTTCTGTCCGTTATACAATATAGTACCTATTTGGTCGTTGGTAACTTTTCGTAGACTAGGAATGGCTATTTTCCAAAAGAGTGGACCTTCTTTGGTTGAGAAACTCATTTTAAATATTATTTGCACGCCTACAACGCCAAAGACGTCCATATCATCAACTCTTAGAAAAGTCCCGTAACGGGCAAAATTCTACTTTTATAGTTGATATTCGGCCAAAATTATCCTAGTTAATAATGTAACTGCCTAAAGTACCAGTTTACTGCAAGGTCGCCAAGCTCGAACTAGATCTCCTCGACAAATTTCGCCGTAAAAAGAAATGTAATTCCTCGCGTTTACGCATGTTGACGACAACGCCATCAAAGCTTCAGCTTTGCAGTAACGGACTTTACCACCTAAACTTTATTTCCACTTCACATTCACCCAAAATAATCTCAGCCGGTAATTAAACTACATATCTTAAGAGAATACTTCCGTAAAAATGCTTAAAGAATAAATAGTTCTTACAAATGACTAAAAAAAAAATTAAATACCATAAGGTAAGAAAACATCGTCCTTAAGTGATGTACATTTAAATAAATAAAAAGAAATTAGCCTAGTTTGTTTTAATACGCTCTCCGAAAAATGTTACATTCATTATGTCACTATACATATTTCTGCTTAACAAACGCTATCAGAAATCGTCACAAGATCCTCTGAAACCAAAGAACTACAAATTTTCTTAAACGTACGTGAATGTTTATCGAGTTATTTACCATTAACAAAGAAAAAATAATTCAGCAGATTATTAGTACATGTTTAAAGAAAATGTTTTAAAGAAATATTTGTTCTTTTGCGTTAAAACGGTTTTTGGTTTTTCTATTCCGATCTTATCACAAGTTCTGATGAGGACCATCGAAAGAATTTCTATAGTGACAATCAATTAATTATATTTTCGGCGATAATTTATTAAATCAAACTTGACTAAGTCTTTTATTAATCATTTAGATATGTATTACTAGAAGACGAAGTTTTTTGCCATATCTTGTTTAGTTTCTTTTCTTTATTGATTTATGAAAGCCCTTTGAAATGAATTTTTCAAGCGTTTTGATGGGAGGATCCTCTAAAAAGTTGCTGGATAAAATAGGAAACGTTTTTTTTTTTATTTAAAATGCATTATTCGCTAGAGAATTGTATTAACTGGTAACAATTTATAGTTTCCTAACACTAACTACTAACCGTGGAAAGAGTACAACTTTAAAGAAAATATACACTATATATTACAAAATATTATACTCTGCCCGTCAAAAACATCGCAACACGTAATGTGAATATCGTACAAACAAGAGACTGACATGTATTGTTTAGGATTACGTAAAGAGGTAGTAATTCAACTTTGTTCAAGTTTAAAAAGTACCTGTAATTACTTAGATTATATTAGATAAATTAATTGTAATTACTTAATAATTAAATTAGATATGGTCGCAAATCCATACTCATATCTTCATTTTTAAAACGTCTTTTATGTATAGATTTTAAATAAGTAGAAGGCGTCTTATAATATTAAAAGTGAGGAATGAGTACGAGTCATACTCTCCTTCTATTATGCTAAACATTATATATGGTTATCAGACATGCACAACTTCGATTTTAAGACATTACAGTTTTCCGGCATGCAGGGTATAACACAATAAACCAATACCCAAGTCAAATCATCTCGAAAAATTTGTAAAAAAAATAAAAAAAAATGAAATTCACTCCAATTTTTGTCCACTCTTATCTACGTCAGCATTAATCAAGTTAAATCTTTCTGTAACGTAAAGTACGTCCTCGCATCATAACCCCCGGGAGCAGTTTAAAAAATATTGAAGTCAACTGCATCAAACTACGTTAACAATTAAAAAGTTTCGTCGGTGGATTTTCCCTGTTTCTCCGGAAAATGAACATTTCACTCGACTGGCCGTGAGAAGTCTTAAGGGTTTAAGGAATTACCTAGGCCCGCGTTCGAAAGAAAAAAAAACAGAGAGAAATGGGGAAAAGAAGAAAAAGCCCGGACCGTGTAATCTGAGATTTAGAGTTTCACCCGCTCGTCCACCACCGGAAAATTTCCTTCCTGACGAGCACCGTGTGACCGACATCTCGATCGATTTAATGGCGGTTTCATGCGAGTAACCGCCGCTCGTACCGAGGAGTATTTTAATAAGGGGACAACAGCTTATTCATATCTTCTCTCGAACAACGGCGCTTGCGCCAGAAAGCCACCTGTAGCCCAGCTTCCAATCAATACATCATGGCACGTCGTAATGCCCCGTAGTAAAGGCTACGAATCTATTCAGAGTACAAATTTCTGCACTTCACTTACATCGTGATCACTTCCAGGAAATATTGTACCAGGGCAGCAGTCCTCGTTAAAATTTTTCGTTTTGGAATTAACACTTTGACTGCCACGCGCATTTTATTTGACTGCTATGTCACCCGAATATGGGTGACGCGGCAGTCAACGCGTTAAGGTGATGTGAAAGTGGCGTCTAAGAGTTTCCGTTCATGAAACTTTTCTTCAAACTGGGTGTACGGAATCGATTCAAACTTTACAATATAAATATGGAGGGTACAAAGAAGGTCCTTAAATTTTTTTATTTAAATTTGTTTAAAGATACTTTAAAAATTTGTTACAGAAAATGAAATTTCATGAGTGTCAAGCCCTTCCATATAACCCAGGCACCGCGCAACGTGGAGTATACGTAAATTAACCGTATATAAATGTTTATTGAATGTATGTAAGAAATATATAGGTATCTATGAACTCTGTTTTAGATACACTCAAAGGCTAGATGTCCAGATATGATACGTAATATTGTAGATATCTACAATAGATGGTGAATCTATGTTTATAGATGCATTTGTAAAAAAAAATGAATATAATGTTACTTTTTGAGTCGAGTCTGTTTGAGAACTTGTTCAGTACAGCTATGCAAACAAATCCTGCTGTTTTTGATACAGAAATATTTGCAATTGTCAGGATTTAAACCCGGGACTCACGGGTAGGAAGCAGTAACGCTAACCACGATGCTACCAAAACCATTGAAGAAATAAATATTTTTCGGGATTATGAACTCCGCTTCGGTACTCCTCGATCGGTGCTAAAGATACTTATTGTACCTCGTTATAAACTTATTCTTTAAAAAACTCGTGTTATTGTAAAATTAAGTCATTTAAAAAATTGTAACAGTATGTTATAAATTCATAATTTTATTTAAGTGTATAATAAATGTATACTGATTCACTTTTAAGATTCAAAATTCGTAATTTTAGTACAACCTTATATACAAAAAGTGCATGAATTTTATGAACATTATTTCAAAATATTTAATTTAAATGTGCGCAATTGTTTACAGTGTAACTACACATTTATAAGTCTGTTGAAGCTGAATATAAACTATTAATCTGAATGTAAACTATCAATTTAACGTTTTGCAATAGTTTCAATTTTGATATAGTTTATTAAACTTCTGTGATATATATTATGACGTGTGAAATTCCCACACGTCGCAAGGGGTGACTCTAGAGCCGGAGTGCGGAGGGTTCCCCTTGACAATCGCTAGGTTAACGGCGTTCACCACCAAAGTGGGGACGATGACTTCCACCGCTAGATGGCATTGGCATCGAATTCGGTGGGAGGTAACCAAAACGTACTTTCTCGCTCGGATGAGGGAGATGCGACGCATAATGGGCAGTGTTTAGCAACGGGCGAAAATGTGTGCGTATTTTGCACGTATACAACTCACACAACGGCTAGACGCCTCTGGACTAGGCGCCGAAACATGTGTGACCCTCGGCCGCACGCACACGCAAGTTGGACGCTCCGCCTAGAGTCGGCAACGGTTGCTAAGGAATGCCCAAATTCCTCGCGAGAAACTTGAAAATTCTGAAAAAGGTGCTCCACGGGGACAACGATTTTGAGCGTATTTCTCAACCGATTGAGCTCAACGAGTGCTCGTTTTAAAGATAAAATGTTGATGTGTGTTTATGTGGGAGCGATTTTCGATCAAGCACCTCCTTCCTAGGTAAAAGGGCATTGAAATTATGTCGTTGCACTTTTTTATATGAAAATGACCACTTATCGAAAATCGCTCCCATATAAACACACGTCAACATTTCATCTTCGATATGAGCACTTGTTAAGCTCGATCGGTTTAGAAATACGTTCGGAATCGTTGTCCCCGTGAGGCCCTGCAAAATCGCTGGAGTGGTGAGCGCCCTTAAGTGGTTCGGTTAGAAAATAATAAGGAAATTGGCGATGAGGGAACAGATAAGCAGATGCCGCGCTTCGGCACGTGAGCACCAGCGTTTAACCGTTTGACTGCTACGCGGCGCAAAAGCGCTGCGTTCATTTGTCTCGAAAACCGCGACGCAGCGCTGTTGCGCTGCGAGTTTCAGCGTTTCTTGGTTGCTCCGCAGTTTTCGTGCGTTCTTGCAAAAATTGTTTAGCAGTCAAACGGTTAAAGGTCCCAAGGATACGCGCCAGGCAACCCGAAATTTGGAGTGCCTGCTGCCATCAGCCGGCGGTCGACCTAATTAGTCGGCCTAGTAACCCACTTCGGCGAGGCAAGAGGGCAGGTCGGCTCCCAATCCTAGGTTCGGCGGGGCCTGCTAGGAAGACTTCTATCGGGACATCTAAGCGGGAGCGGAAGGCCGGTCAACGACATCGCCATTGCTAAGGGGACCAACTACGGGTGAGGACCTCCCAAGGAAGGCGAAGTATCGATTGTAATCTGTCCCGATAAGGACCGTCCCGTCCCGACGCCGTTGCTACGGCGGCGAATATTCGAGGAATATTCCAGCGAATATTCGAGAAAGGATTATAGCTGCGTAAAACCGGTTAGTAACAGGTACGACAACAGCATCGACCTCGTAGAGATCGCGGCTTTGTCGTCGCTCGCCGCTCCGAGAGCCGCGTCGAAGAGCAGGCCGACTCCTGCGCAGGGACGTACCTGCATGAAGAGGAACGACCTCCCGGCGCTCAGGACGCCTGACTTCCGGGCCCGGAGCCCGACCGGTCGTCGCCGAGAGACCCGGGCGTGCTGAGGTCTGCCCGGGTGGACCGGGGAACCCTCCGAAGAAATTTTTGGCGGCCGCTCAGGGAGACAGCGGCGCGCCAAGGGCCACGACGGACCCACCATCGACGACGGGCCTGACCTCGAGGAGCGCATAGAACGCGAGAGGCGCGCGCGCAGCACGCACCACCATCCCTGCCACCACCACCCCACCCCGCACGCGCCATCCATCAAGCGCCAATTAGCGCAGCGCGGTGCGCGACGAATTCGAAGACTTTGGCCAAGTTTCTGCCAAGTTTCCTGGATTTTCTGCGGTACCTAACGGAAGCCCCACATCGAAGCCCCGGACCACCACCTCGAGGTGCGAGGCGGAAGAAGCGGAGGTAGCCGCCGAGCGGCGGCAAAAGCCCGACCAAAAGTAAGTGTCTTTTTCTGAGCGCGCGAGGAGCCCTTTTCTAAATGCTCGGGAATTAGCGAAATAGATTTTCTGAGTCATGTAGTTCGCGAATTAGTTTCGGATAAATGACTTTCCTCTTTTTCTACGGCGGGTTCTCCGATTTTGCGGGAAAATTAGTAGCCCGGATTATTAAGCGACTTTAGTTCGCACCCGGTGGATTGAGAGTCGCGTAATTCTCGTGCCGGCGACAGGACTGGGAGTCGCGTAGGCAGCCAGTCCCAAAGAATCGGGCGTGTGAGCAGCTTTGGGAAAATCGGGCATAAGTTTCGTGCCGGCGGCCGAATTGGGAGTCACGGAGGCGGCCTTTCCGCGTCCCGCGCGGGCAAGCACCCGTACCGCGTTTAAAGGGGGTTGAGAATCCGCCGGGTGGAAAAATAAAAGAGGAAAAGGAAAGTTTCGGTCGCGATTAGCTTGTCGAGTAGGTTGGAGGCTTCAGGGGCTGACGCCTATGTCGGTTCCGAAGTTGTCCGTTTTTTGCTGAATTTTGAGAAAGTATTCGCCTTTTCTTTCCTTTTCCTGATTTCGAGAAATTGTTCACCGTTTTCTAATTCTGAGGAATAATTCCTGTTTTTCTTTCTTTTTTCTGATCTTCAGGAAGCTGTCCGCAATTATCTGATTTCACGGAAATTGCGAGAGATTTTCGGCCAGTTCATAATATCTAGTAGGTTGTCGAATAACTTTTGAATCGTTGCGTGGTGATATTTTTCAGTAGCTTTGTCTGAGTTCCCCGCGATCGGAGGCAAAGAAGCCACGCGGCGATCGCGTGGTCGCCCGCGTTGCGTTTCGTAAGCGCGGGGCGTAAGTCCCGATTTTTGGCGCAATTTTTCTCCGCTTATTGGAAAAATCTAACTCATTTTTAGCGTAATTTTGTAGGCTTGGCACCTTCTAATATTCCTGGCGTCATTAAAAAATTCAAGCGTGTATTTAGTATTTTCGGTCGCGTAATTTGTATTTGGGCATGTTTATTTTGCGTATCAATTTATTATTAATTTGACTGCCGACGATTTTTCCTGTGATACCTTAATTTCCCTGAAATTTGCTTTCTTATACCTCATACTATTTTACCAGTTGTATTTTACGCCTGATATGCCGTAACTTTCCGATTCGAATTCGGAAAATGTCCCGATCTTAACTTCCTGAGTACTGGTGATAGTCATCGACGAGCGAACAGCGAGAGAGTGATTTCGAGTATTTCGGAAGTTAGTGAGGTTAGATTTCAGAGTAATTTTAGAGGTATTTAGAGTCGAACCCTGCCTTTCAGAATATTTTAGGGATTAGTTAGTTAACCGAATTTCTTGAGTATCCCGACTCGACCCCCTTCTCTTATTTTGTGATTTCCTATTTCCTCACCTCGCGTTATTTCCCTCAATCTTTTCTAGTATATTGCAATTTTCTGAGAGGGATCTTCTTTCACTTCTCGACCGAGTCGGTCCTATACCGCCTCTGTTAATAGGATTGGCTATTTTGGAAACCCACTAGAAATCACCTATATTTCTTTTAATTAAAGCTTTATTTTCTAATTATTTGATCGTTGAGTGAATTAATTGCCGGTCTGACAATTTTCCCTTTTCCTTTTCACTTTCCGTCTCTGAGTCAGGATAAAATAGTAGTGTCGAGTAAAGCGTAGTGTTTTCTAGAGTTTGTTCGATAGAGTTCCTTACACCGCCCTCTCCGAAGTTAGCACGTGCGCTCTGAGCTAGCCGGCCGCGCCGCACCGGTCGCCCGAGCCAAGGGCCGGCCAAGAGACGTTTCGTATAGATTTTGGAGTTTGTGACGTTTGGGTGGAAATTTTGAGAATCGACCTCCGGGGGAGACCTGGCGCAACATTTTTGGGAATATTTATGGAGTCGACTCGGAGTGTCCAGGCGGACTCCGAGGACTCGTGAGTTAAAGTTTCTGGTAGCCTCTCAAAGGGTCCCGGTGGGCTTCGGGAGGTTGCGCGGTAGTAGGGGAAAGACTTGTTTCTCGGCAGGCCCCGCTCGAAGGGACAGGGTGAGGAGGGGATGTCGTGCACCGAAAGAAGCAACGACTTCCAGGCCAGAAGCCCGACCCCATCTTCTCCAGAGTACCCGGGGCTTGTCAAATGATCGGCCCCGGATGAGCCTGGATCCCCTGGAGAGGAATATTTCGGCCGTCGAGAACATCTCGGTGCGCCGGGGCCCAACGGGCCATCGCTCGCTACGGCCGTGGAATCGCCGGCGGCTCGATGCGCGCGGGGCTCGCGCCGTTGCCCAGGAACCATGCCGCCACAACCGTGCCGCCGCAAACGCCGACCCCAGGAACTGGGCCAACGCACGCCCAGTCCGCCAAAATCTGAAAATCAAGGAGCGTCTCGACCAATCAACGGCGCCGATTAGGATTCGAACTGACCAGCTGAATCCCTACTTAGGACATCGCACGGAGAGCTCCGATCTTCTCTGCCTGCAGCCGTCGGACCAACCGAATCTTTTGTTACTTCAGTTTTATCGAAATCGTGATTATCTGACTTGTCTAATTGCTTTCCGTCACCGGAGACCAAGGGAATTTCCGACTCAGCGAGGGTCTGCAGCCGAGAGGCCGGCCAGCGGCGGTGAATTTTCTTCATCAGAGTAAGTGCCACGTGCTCGGTCGAGGCTTTGAATTAGCCTCTTGGGAGGCCTCGGGGTTCCTCGAGCAGACACAAGGGCGACTTCTTTTTCTTTGCGTCATGTCCCGTAATTTTCTGTATGTCTGGTAATTTTTTATTGCGCCATTTTGAGTAGGGGCGTATAACCCGGAATTTTCTATTGTCTGGCCGCGATACATTAGAGTTCTTTGTCTGGCGGAGGTTTGTGAATGGTTTTGGTCTCCGCTGAGACAGTTTTTTCAAGTGTATTAAATTCCTCTATCCTCGCGTGGGTTTATGAAAGGTTTTGGCCGTTGCGAGAGTAGTTGGATTTTCGAGATATTTGAGATTGATCGTCCCTCGCGAAAATTTGTGAACGGTTTTGATTTTTGATGAGAGGATCCTTCTATTGTGAAAATTTAGTCTTTTTGTCGCGGCCAGAAGTTGAATCATAGGATTGTCTGTCTTTCCCTCGGGGTCGTAGGCGGAGAAGCCGCGCGGCGACCGCGTGGTCGCCCGCATCCGCGACCCATGTTTTCTCCAGGAAAATCCGATGTTCTTCCGGTTAGAATTGTGATTTTTGAGTACAATTTTGAGATTAACTTTGCAACTCGTCGAGTAACTTTGGTGTTTAAAGTTGTGAAATTTAGAAGTCGAACATCGTCGAGATTACGTCGCGTAAATAATTTAAGGTAGCGTTTTCTCGCGTGACCTTAAGCCCGTCTGTTCATGTAAACGAGCGCATATTATTTTCAGGAAATAAAGTTCAGCCTTAGCGTCCCGTTTCTTTTTGAATTTAAGCCAAATTTACTTTTTGAGTTTCCGGATTCGGACGTTTCTCGCCCTTTGTCATTCCCGGCGCCAAATAGCCGCGGATTTATTTTTGTATTTGCCAGATCGCGTTTATTGCGAACCGCATATTTTCAATCGTCTTGTTTTCAACCTAATTTTCTTTGGGGCGACCTTCCGTCGAACCCCGTCGTTTCTTTGTAATTATCTGTTATCTGCGATACAGAATTGTTCGGTAATTTATCTTTTAATTCGAATAAACCAGTTAATTTTCTTAATTTCTGTCCGTGATTTTCCCGGCTGAATTCTTCTAAATTTCCCCGATTGAGTTTTCTCCGATATCAGTTTCTCCCCGATTTGAGTTTTTCCCCAATTTGTAGTTTTCCCCAATCCTGTAGTCTGGTCTTACCCTGCCCTATCCGAACCTGGCGCGTGCGCTTTATGCAAGCCGTCTGCGCCGCGACGATCGTCGAGGCGGAGATCGTTCGACCCCACTATTTTGAGTTTCGTTTGAGAGTTAGGCGAGTTTGAGATTGTCAAGCTTAATTCTGAGATTGTCGAGTGTTTGAGATTGTCGAGCGTTCAAACTTTGTTTCGTTGGCCTCCGGGGAGGCCTGGCGCCCAACTTCGTGTCTCGTCCCTGTTACCAGGAGAATTTTTTAGTGGCTCGAACGGATCCGCCTAGAGGATCGGGCAAAGGTGATGAGCAATCGTCCAGGCGCTGCGGGCCCGGAACCTATCCACATTTGTGTCATTTATCGCCTATCGCGATCCGTCACAATGCATACATGCACACACGCATGCATGCTACACGCATACACGAATACACGCAACCAAGGATGCACGCACACACGAATACACGTACGTACGCACGCACGCACACGCACCCATACACACATGCACACATGCACACATGCACACGTGCGTACACTCAGTCAGGCATACATGCATGCACACTTACACGCATGCACGTACACAGGCGCACGCACGTATGCACGCACGTACACACGCAGACGTACGTACTGTGACGTAGTATATTTTTGCCACCCCACGGCGACCCCAAATTTCGGCCGACGTCGTTTTTGTATATTCTTTCTTTGTAGGGTCTGAGGTCCGACGGTCACCGACCCGAAGGAGAGGGAAAGCATGCCTAATTAATAACTAATTTAAGTTTAGTATTTTGTCGCAGCCTAGTTTTGCGATCCACGGGAACCCTCTCGATTTCCTGTAAGGGATCATCGACTTTTTTTTTTTGAGTTCCCGGGCGTGCTCTCGAGCACTCGTAGGAATATTCGAAATGAATATTTAGCGAAGTGATCGAGAGCTCGCCAAATTTTGGTAACGCGTAGCGAGGCTTCGGTCGCCAGGCCGGAGCGTCAACACTGGCGACCCCTCGGAGGTCGCGCTCGCGCCCGCGCTACCGCTCGTCGCCCCGACCGGGAAGAAAGAAGCCGTCGAGGATGCCTCGGCGGCCAAGGACGATAGGACCGAATTCACCGGCCGCGGTGCCACGGCCCGTCCGTCGGATCCACCCGGAGGGCAAGTCGGCCCTGCTAAACACCCTGGTGACCTTGCCTGCGGGGGCGGGCCGTAGACGGGCCCTGGCGGCTCGGGTACGGCCGCCCGCAAGGGCAACAGGACTACCCGGCCAGGAGCCGGACCAGGAGGTAGGAGCTCTCAAGACCCTGGCTGCCATCGACGAGGCGAGGCGTGGGTGTCACGCCCTCACCCGAGTACCCGGGGCTTATCCAAGGATCCGTCCCCGGGTGAGCCAGGATTCCCCGGAGGGGAAAACATCTGGTGCCCAGAGGACCAGGACACGCCGGGACCCGACGGGCCACAGCTCGGTACGGCCGTGTCATCGCCGGCGGCTTGACGTGCGCTAGGCGCGCACCGCCGTTGCCCAGCAACCGCGCACGGAGATCGCGCTGCCGCAATCCCCAGCCCTAGGAATCGGGCCGGCGCACGCCGATTCCGCCGAAAATCTGGTGCGAAGGGGCATCTCAGCCAATCAACGGCGCCGATTGGGATTCGGACTGGGCAGCTGAAGTCCTATATAGGACAGCGCATAGAGAGCCCCGACCTTCTCTGCCTACGATCGTTGGACTGATCGGACCTGTGCTGATCACCGTCTTGGAAAAATTGTCTTATTGTCTCCCACCGCCACCAGGGACCCGAAGACCATCCCGGCTTGTTGAGGGACTTAGCCGAGGGGCCGGCGAGTGGCACGGAATTTTCTGAACCTAAGTAAGTGCCACGTGCTCGATCGAGGACCCCTAGTCGCGATACGTAGACTCACCGATTAATTCGCGAAGTCGTAGGGCCCGCATGGAATCGCGACGGTGAGCGGAAGCGTACCGCGTAGTCGGTCTTCGTTCGTCTCACGCGAGCGATCTTCCAGTTTGCCCTGGTGGGGCCTGTGACGGGCAGAAGTCGGGTTTTGAGTTCGCCTCTCGGGAGGCAGCGGGGTTCCTCGAGCGGGCGCAAGGGCGACTTCTTTTTCTTCAAGTCGTGTCTCACCATTTTCTTTGTAATTTTCTGTCGCGCCCTTTTTGAGTAAAAGCGCGCAGTTCGAATCCCTGTTCTATTGTCTGGCCGTGAAATTTGAGTTTCTTTGCTGTAATTTTCGTTGTCTGGCGGAAGTTTGTGAATGGTTTTGCCTTCCGCCGAAACTAGTTTTCGATCATAGTAGAGTCATTCTTCTCACGCCGGTTTGCCAATGGTTTGGGCCCGCGGCGAGAAAAGTGCCCTTTTCGAGATATTTTGAAACGATCATCCCCCGAAAATTTGTGAATGGTTTTGGTTTTCCGCGCGGAGATCTTGTGATCGTGTAAATTTAGAGTCTTTTGTCACTGCCAGAAGTCAAGTCTTAGGGGCGTTCATTTTCTTTCCCTCGGAGTCGGAGGCGGAGAAGCCGCGTCCGCGACCAATTTTCTTCCTCGGAACGCCCGCTTTTGTTCCGATTAAATTTGCGATTTTGGAGTTTATTTTGCTACATAATTTTGTGATTAACCTTGCGACTCGTCCGTCGAGTAATTTTTGGTGTAAAGTTGCGGAACTTTAGAGTCGAGAATTGTAGAGAACATGTCGTGTAATTTTGAGCCCGTCAGTCCATGAACGCGAGCGCATATTCTGGAATATTCGAATAATTGAAACTTGTAATTTTTGTGTGCGATTTGAATTTCGGTGACAAATATCAAGAAACGCATAGCGTTGAGCGATGCGAAAAACGCGCCCTGCGCGTTGAGTTCGAGCGAAACGCTACAGAGTTATATACAGTAAGAATCAGGATTTTAGGAGTGGACAAATGAAAATATAATTTCTTCTTTGCTACAGATAAAGAAATAAACTTTCGATCAACTCAAAAAATTTAGTAAAAAATCAGGAATTTTTTAAAATTTACCCGACTCTGATTGCTGCTATGTACGTAAAGATATAGCACGATAATGTTTTCGGCACTCTCAGAATCGTTGTTCTCATATCGTCATCGTCGTCCCTCCAGTCACGAACTACCATTTTCGCACTCACATGATAGGTCAACCCTCATACGACTTTTTGTACGACATTCGATGGCGCCCCTCGCGGAATGATAATGAACTGCGGCGCTCAGCC
>NW_019394679.1:22872-55635 GCF_000612105.2 Orussus abietinus
AAACAACATTTTATTTGGCGAGCACTGGAAGTATACTCGTACGACTTATCATCACTATTTTAGTGCTCGCCAAATAAAATGTTGTTTTCAAATTGAGTTTCTAATTTTATTTATATGGTTAGATTTAGTTTATATATTTTTTTTATTTTATAAGATGAAGTAGAAAACTGAACATTTTCCCAGACATTATTCCGAGGCAAAACAAATTTTTTGGAATGGATGTACTTGTATTATGTAGGGGAAAATATACTATGACATTTGGGAAAAATAACTGATTAGAGTTTTAATAGTATAAAAGTACTATTGTATTTGGCAAAGATAATTGATTTCCATTGATGACCTATTTTTGTATTTGAAGTCGGAAATAAAAATGTATTTGGCGAAGTTTTTTTTACACCGAATTGTCTATTACAGCTAACCTTTTGTGTATTTTTAGTAATTTGGATTGTAGAATTGTTTTTGAATTGTGGCCAATCGGAGCCCGCTGGGATAAAAAGTTCTGGAAGTTGACGAACTCTCCACTTTGCGTTGATCGGAGCCCATTTGGATTGTTTTGCGCTAAATTGTCTTTCCCGGTGGCAAACCGAGAATGCTGTTATTTTTCCTGAAATATCCGATTTTCAATTGATTTTCTATCTCGCTAATTTTATTATCTCTCACATGACTGTTTCGCGAGAATTACTTGTGTAAATTGTCTTTTGGGCGACCTTCTGTCGAACCCGACCTCATTGTAAAGTTTCTGTTCTCTCGCTTCATTTTGTTAAATCAATTGTTTTCAATTTCCTTTTTTATTGTCAGAATAAATTTGTCAAAAATTGGTACCAGATTCGATTTCGCTTTTCTTTTTCGTAGGGTGGCTAAATTCCCCAGCTTCCCGCGAGCGTATTCCGAATTTCCCCGACTTGAATCGTTTCTCAATTTGTTGTGCTTTTCCCCTTTTCCCCGCATCTTGGTCTTATCCTCGCTATCTCCGAACCTTGGCGCGTGTGTCCTCTGAGCTAGTCGGCCGCGTCGCGACGATCATCGGGGCGGAGATCGTTCGAGCCTAGTTCGTTAAGTTAATTTTGAGGTTGCCGAGGTTTGTTCCAGGGTTCTGAAATTTTGAGTTTTTCGAGTCGTTGAGATTTTTGAGAGTTGAGAATTTGCTGTTGAGTACTTTTGGCCTCCGGGGAGGCCTGGTGCCCAACTTCGTGTCTCATTCCCGAAACCGGGAAATATTTTTGAGTGGCTCGAACGGATCCGCCTAGACGATCAGGCGAAGGTGACGAGCAATCGTCCGGGCGCTGCGGGCCCGGAATTCCCCCCCGAACTTCGTGTCCTTTATCGACACCTTGTTCCTCGTACCGTTCCTTCCCGCACAGTACATATGTACTGTGACATGGTGAAATTCCCCACTCGTCACAAGGGGTTGAATTTAAAGCCGAAGTGCGCAGAGGTCCCTTTGGCAATCGTTAGTTTAAGGGTTTATGTTAGAAAATAACTCGGAAACTGGCGATAAGGAAGCGGGTAAGAAGGCGCCGCGCACCGGCCGGGGAGCACCGACGTTTAAAGGTCCCGAGGAGGCGCGCGAAGCGTCACGCAATTTGAAGGACATGCCGCCATCGGCCGGTGGCCGACCTCATTAGTCGGCCTAGTAATTCACTCCGGCGAGGCCAGCGGGCAGGTCGGCTCACGATGCTAGGTTTAGCAAAGCACGCTAGGAGAACATCGAGGCGGTAGCGGAAGTCCTGCCGACGGCACCGGTATTGCCAATGGACGTGCAGCCAGCGAGGACCTCCCGTGGGCAGCGGCGCCTGACCAATAAGCTTCGTCCTGTGCTGGAAAAGGGCCGTCCCGTACTGACCAGCGTTGTACCGAAGGGCACCGTCCCGTCCTGAAGGTGGTTTTTTCACCTTGTCGTCAGCTGCGCCGCCGTCTCGACGAGAGAGTTCCCGTCCCGGACCGACCTACGACCGGTGAGACCGAACCTGCCCAGGAGGCCTCCTTAGTCGCGCAGTTCCGTCATGTCTATTCCGCCGCGAGTCAATTACCAGTGACCGTTGCCGTGCCAGTATCTAATTTTCTTATACTGTGAATCCGACTCGGGAACGTAAGGTCTTTCATCGCGTTTTCCGCGCTTTTCGCCCCTGCGTTGTGCTCGTGCCGGGACGTATCGACCGCCCGGCGCCTGCCGTGGCCCCGTTCTGTAATCGCCATTTCGTGCGGGTGGGACCCCAACAGGAGGGTGCCGGCATCCCGGATTTCCGACGGTTCGGCCCGGCCGGCGATCGCGTGGCGGGCTGGCCGTGAGGCGCCGTTTCCCGCGCCGGGCGGCACTTTCCGGTCTGCGCTGGCCGAGCTCTTCTACCGTCGATCGCGTCTCGATTATAAAGGTTATAGCAAGCCAGGAAGAGATTCTTGCCCGCCTGTTTTACCGAGCCCCCGTATCGTGAAATACCGGACGGAATCCTCTGGCTGCGTGCGCGCAGATCGCGGTGGGCGAGGATAACGGTGCCGACCGCAGGCCGGCGCCATCCCAATTACGCAATTTCCGGACGCCGGGCGCTTATCGAAGCACTGAGAGGGCCCAAAAGGTCTTCCTGACCGGCCGTTGTGCCCGTAGGTCCCCCTACCGAGGGGGATACCCGTTTCACCGCGGCTCAATTGTCCTTTGTGTGACCCCTTGCGTCTCGCCAAGCGTCCATCCCGTTCGATGGACACCCCTTATTTCCCGCAGCGAATCATAAACTTGTTATCGCGGTGTGAGCTTTATAAATCGGTTCATAATAAATTCGATCCCGTCGGGATCCCTTATCGCCATATTGCCGGCTGACGTCCCTTTATTTCTCGTTACTCCCCGTTTTGACCTGCCAGTCCTGAAGGGACACCTTCGCACTCGACGGATACCGCATCGAACCCCCCCACTCTGCCGTGCCGCGAAGGGCGTAAGGTTCTCCCGGGGCTGAGTGGCCGGTCGGCTATGCCCGGGCGGCCCCGAACCAGCGGCCGAGGTCATCGTGCTCAACGCTACCGGGTCCCGACAGCCCGAGGTGCACCCCCGCGCACCTGGCACCCCGAAAAATAAATCGGGCTTGTCGGAAGGGCCGGATACCGGGCGTAGGACAATTTGACGGTCGGGGAGGGGAGCCCCGTTGCAGTACGTATGTACTTGTGTACGAAAGTTCGTACGTACACACGTGCATACTTACTGCGATAGGAATTTCGATCCCTGGTCGTTAAACAGTCTTACGCCCGGGGTTAGCTACAGAAAGTGGTCGAGCCCGATATTTGGCCCTTCCGATAAGCTCGATTAATTTTTCTGGGCGTCAGGCGCGCGGAAGCGCACTTCGGGCTTCCGGGGCCCGGCAGTACAAGCACGCAGAACTGGCCCTTAGGTCAGGGCCACCCGGGCATAGCCGACCGGCCACTCATTCCCGCAAGGACCTCACGCCCTTCACGGCACGGTAGAGTCGGGGGTTCGTGATGGTTACCAGAGGAGCGAGGAGGAGACAATTTGGGATCTGGAACACAATGCAAGGTTCGAAAAAGAACAACCTTGAATTCGAAAAAATCTCTCGCCGGGAGCGTTTTTATTTCAGGCTGTCCACGACCGTGGCATACGGTTGCGTCCGCGAAAAACGCTCACGGGTCAAGGGGGCGGGGCCCTGTCGAACGGAACAGGGTAGCAACGGGATAACAAAATGTGATGCGAACGCGCCGGGATTGGTAACCCCCTGGTGGGGGTCCACAATGGCACAACGCCCGGTCGGGAGAATCTAGTTTGCTCCGCAGGGTCTTGGAAAGGGCACGGCGCCCGGGAAATGCGCAGCGGTACGGGACGGTTGTGCCATCCCACGGTATGACACCAGCGTTCTCGCGCGCCCCGGCCCATGCACACGGGGCCACGGAAATTTCTCCGGACGCCCCCGACGGGAAGCCTGAGGGGGCGTGATACAAAAAGAGTGCCCGAGAATCTTCTCCTGGCACTTTCGAACTTTAAACGCGGATCGCCACCCGACGGGGATCGGCACCGCCCTTCGCTAAGGGCGGGGGACGAGCTCGGGCACTGTAGAAGCGCCTTCGGCGGTGCGGGCGCGAAACGGCTCGATGATCTACTCGGGAAGCATTCTCCTCGAAAACTGGACGTTCGCGGCGTAAAAACGTTATCGCCACCTAGGGCGACTTCAGGACTCCAGCTCACGGAACGGAATTAAAAATTGCGGTACACTGGCCCCCCTGGGCAGGTTCGGCTCACCGGTACAGCTGGGTAACTTAGTGAATTAACCCCCTTCGGAAAGCGGCAGCTCGGCTGAAGCAGACTCCAAGGCGCCCTTCGGGACGGGAACGGTGAGGCTGTCGCGAACGGGAGTGCGGGATCCCAGCTGCTACCGGTGTGACAGTCCCTCTGGCAATGAGGATCGCGCCGGAAGATCTTCCGTCCAGCGCTGTTGTTCTCCTGACGGATCCTCCGGAACTTCTTGGTGGGCGCCGGCCTGCCATCTAGCCTTGCCTAAATAGGTCACTAGGCCACCTAATTAGGGCGGCCGCCGATGGATGGCAGCAAGGCCCCCTAAATTCGAGGCCCCGCCCACGTTCCGCGAGTCTTGAAGAATTACAAGTAGCGCGTTACACCTGCACACAGCGACGAGACCGTCGCATTTTTCGTACAGGTTATTGTACAATTAAAACTTAGCCTAACGATCGACAGAGGGACCCCTCCTCACTCCGGCATCAGTAACCTCCCCTGTGACGGGTTAAGAGTTTACCACATCACAAACTCCACCCCCCCTTGTGCAAGCCGGAGCATGCGGAGGCTATCGGAGCTCCTCGCGCAATCCATAGGAATCTCCGATCGCTGAACGGGATGTATCAAGAATAAACACAAGGATGTTCTACATATTTCAACAAAATATATTTGGGGTTTACCAACGGGAAAACAACGGCGGTGACTGGCCTTTCACTTGGCCTCAACGCTAACTAGACCGATCCCGGTCGGAAACTTTAGTTATTTAAGCAACCAGGCCTTTAAAGAGGATCCCAGAAAGAAAACAAAGAAAGAAAAGACAACCGTCGGCCATGCGGAACTGCTGTCGGATAAGACCGCCAACGGGACGGTACGGCGACAATACAAGGCCGCCACGGAACGGTACTACAAAAACTCAAGGCCGTCAACGGGACGGTATTACGAACATTTAAGACCGTCAACGGGACGATATTCCGAAAATTTACGAAACAATGAATTATAATCATAAAGTGTCCCTGGATATAAACCTTTGAAACGGCACGAAACGAGAGGGATTCGGACCCACAACAATAAAACAACAAAAAACAATCTTACGCACTCACGGAAGCGGAACAAGAAACGAAAACCAAAATACCACTTGACAGGAGTAATAAGAACAAAAAAGGCATCAAGGCCAATTGGAACTTCCGGGAGTAGCGTCAGCTTCCTCATTATTCATCCGCGCCGGTACGATACCTGGGAGGGTAACTTCTCTTCCAGGTTTAACCACGGCATGTCTTGGCCGCATGACGGCGGCAGCGACGGTCGCGAGAGGCGCAACGCGGGCAGCTGCCCAGAGTGCGCCCTTGGGCTCCGCACCCATAGCAGATCGGCCTGGGGAACGGGCATGCGGAATAAGGGTTGCCCAACCCCAGGCATTTCCAGCATTCATCGCCGCCCCGGCGGCCGTAGTTGGACAAATGGGCGAGCGGTGGCGGCACCCACGCATCTCGCCCTTGTTCTTCAGCCACGGGCGCGCGAGCCGGGTACTCCTCCTCGGCGGCGGCTTCAGAGTTGTCGGACGACTCCTCGACGGGGGCCGGTATCCCCCAGGAGGCCTCATTGGCGATAATTGTTAATGGGGATGACTGGCGCTAGGTCCTCAGATGGGCGGACCTCGGTTGGGGTGTCACGGATCCGTGCGGGAGCGGCGGCCACCTTTTCACGCAACCGGCGGCCTCGACCGGCGCCGGTGCACCGCCAGCGGATGGTGAGCTCCTTCCCTGGCTCCCATAACGGTGGCAACTGAATTGTGGAGCTGCACGGGGAGGCTTGGCCATCAACTTCGGCCGCAGACTCCGTCGTGGAGTCGGGGTTCTCCGGGACCAATAGGGGGGTGTCCGGCGGGTTCTCGGCGATCGGTTCTTCACAGGTCGGCCGAATTGGCGCCGCGACCATCTTCTTCCAGGCGCTCCGCGGATCGGTCCCCTCGGGTGCCTCCGTCACCTGAACCGCGACGTCCGTGGTGGTGTTACGTGGCGGCCGAGTAGCTAGCGAGGCCGGGGGAATTTTGTAGATTCCTCGGAGGGGTATACTGTTCGTAGAGATATTAACTCATACGCACATGTAACGAGTTTATTATTTGAGAGATATGGAGAGGATAACCCGGGCGGCTAGGTCAACCTCTTTGGTGGGATCGATAGGTTTTTTGGTCCTCAAAGGGTGTTGGAAAGTTGCAATGAGGACACAGGAGGATTTTAAGGTTTCGTGAGAACCAAGTCGTTGTGTTGTATTGAATGAAACAGTTTTATTTATGATATAAGGGGTACAATGTCCATGGGAGTAAGGTGTACAAATATGTGCTGCGCCAAGCGGATCGTCGCGAGTCGAGACATGGACGTTGTAGGCCGCGCGCTAGCGCCTCGCGGAAGTGTAATCGAGATACGTCTGCGTATCAATTGCGGAATGCTGACGCGGAATTCTTTGCTTGCAAGGTGCGCTGTACCTTACTCAGCAAGGGCAGCTAATGAGTTGCGATTCATACTTGAAGAGTTAGAATTTGATAGTTGTTACCAAAAGGTAGATACCGAATTCTATTGCGAGTTAGTAATTTGGAATAGGGTTCGAAATAAAGTGATAAAAGAGTGCAAGAATGGAAGAGTGGAATTCTTCGAAGAGGACCTGTACCTTGGCTTCGCAGAGGATTTTACTTCCGGTGACGTCTCTCCTACGTCCTACCGGTTGTGATGAACTGCACGTGAACGCCTTCAAACCGGGGCGTGCCCTAGGATTGGAGCTTCCTAAGATTCTCCCGCTGTTTCGGAATTCGCAGCGCCGTCGTTCTTCTCACTGTTGGCTCGTGGATGTCGGAGTACCGAAACGCACAACTGTTACTACGGTACGGTCAGCTCTTCGGAGAGCTCCAGCCTCTCCTGAGACTGCTCTGTATGCTGTCTTAAACTCTTCTATACTACTGACGGCTGCTTTTCGGCACTACTTTTATACGAGATCTTATCCTTGAGATGCCCGTGAGGACAGGGTCCGGTTTCTTTGTTTCTGGATTTTGTTGTTAGAAATTTGATCGGAAGTGCTGAGGTAGTCACTATGTTAACGGAAGGGTAGGTTCGTGTTTTGGTCCAGAGTGCAGTTCGATGCGGAGAGCGTGCGAATAAGCCAAAACATTCCTCGATGATTGTTTCACTCGTTGTTCTTTTTTTCGGTTTAATCGGGCGATACTGTTGTTTCTTTGGATTCGATATTTATCTTCCGGTAACCGACTCATACTTAATAGAATGCGCGCCTCTCTATTTTAAGGAAAATCGGGTAGCCTCGTAACAGTGGTGACGGCTCCGCTCCGCTGTAATTCGCCGGGCAGGGCCCGGCGAAGTTCGAGCAGACGGTCCTCCAGGGCCCCCGGGCAGAGCTGAGCAGCCTGGTTCACCTGCGCGGTGAGGGCCTGGCACAGGCTCAACATCGGAACCAGGAGGGCTTGGAGCTATTCCTCGATGGGCTCCCTCTTCTGAGAGGGTCCGGCGCCGGACGCCGGCTCTCGTTGAGCCTCCATCCCGGTAGTTATTACTACCAGGGCTCTGAAACGGGACCAAGGGTATCGCTCACACAGTTACATTTGCACAAGTTTAAGGTTGGAAATGTGACATGTTCGTGAGCCGGTTCCCGAAACATCCGCGACTTTGTATACAACTGGTGAAATGATTCGCGTGACTTTACATGGGCCGATATAACGCGGTGCTAACTTCGCTGCCATATAATTTTCCGCCAAAGACAATATGCGTTGTTTACGCCAAACTAAATCCCCGACTTGGTACTGTTTTGCGGTGTGCTTCTTATTATAATGAAGAGTCTTTCTGTCTCTCACGCGACTTTACGCGTCCGCGATATCAAGCGAGATTTCTATATCTCTAGCGCGACGCAATGTGTCCACCTCTCTTATAGCTCCTCGCTGAGCTTCCCGCTTCGTCTCCACAACTTTTGACTGTTACCGTACGCTAGTCATTGTTACAACTCGCTATTGTTTAATAAAACTTTGTTTCGCATTTCAGATCCACCCCTATATCGCCGTTCCTCCGTGAACTATATATACATTAACATAACCAACGATCCACTTCTTCATTTATCGCCGCCCGAATAGGTGGGGAAACCAGACAATTTTGCTGTCGGATCGGGGGATGATCTCCGCCGTCGATCACATGAGTTGCCAACGAAGTACAACTCAATCCCTTCGAAATGGCAGGTAATTACTGTTGAAGAAACGAGTGCAAGGCGATCTGCTGTACCTCTGATAGTTCGACCACCCCCGCACACGAAATCACTCGCTCCCGCCTCAACTCCACGGTACCTTCGAAGGGGTAACGAGTATCGGGCTGAGAAGCGAAGGACCACGAGAGCTGCGGGAAGTCGATGCAAATCTCGAAGGCTACCAAGGCATCGAGACCGAGGATACATGGAAACGATAAATCGGGAAGAGCCCTTACGGTGATCCTGCATGTAACCGGTCCTAAGGTTATCGGAATGACATTTTCTGCGATTGCAGACGAAACCTGTCCGTCAGCCAGTACCACATGTTGAGAGAACGAACGCGTTACACCTTCCTTTATCAACCCTTTTCATGCGGGACAATCGCGACTGATAACGTTCCAGAGGCTCCCGAATCGACAAACGCTCTCACAGGACGCTCCGAAATCCAAATTTTGACAAATGTCGGAGTGACTGACTCGGCTGTAAGGTTCGTACTTAAACTCTCCTCCTACTGCGGGATAACATAACTAAGGGCAGACGGGAAATTCTCTGGAGTCGGAAACTGATTAGAAAGCATCCTCGCCTCCGCGTGCGCTTTCAACGTCGGTTTCCCGTGCAGCGACGACTGTTTTTCTTCATCGCGCCTGGCCGACCGCAGCCATAACAAAATAAACCCCGCGGAGCCGGGCAAGCAGAATAAGCGTGCCCCGTTTTATTACAATTCCAACAGGCCTGTCCTGTCGCTGGGCGGTTTGAAGATTTTGCCTCTGAGGGCCCGGCTTCCCCTCGGGATGAATCCGCTTGCGGAAGGTTAAGGCCGGTAGGCATGGCGGCAAGCGCCCATGCTAAGGTACCGGGTTGTACCACGATAGGTTTTAGGGCGTGGGGTTCGTTGCCCCCAGTCGGGGTCGGCGTTGTCGCTGCCTGTTCCGATAGGGGAGGAGTATCTAACAAATGCGATAATTCTAAATCAGGGAGGGCATTTAACGGTTGAGCCCTTTCTCGCGCGGTCGATGCTGGGGGGCGGTACGCTAATTCGGGCTTCACAAAATTCTCAGAGGCTGGAGGGTCATGGAATTGGGTGGCAGACCGTACGGCCGCTTCGGCAGCAACGGCCAATTCCTCAAGATGTTTCAAGGTCGGGACCTTGTTTTGACTGAGGATAATTTGATAACACGTCTGTAAATTGCGACGAGCAAGATGGATCTGGTTTTCTTCAGTCCAAGGGGGTTGTGCTCGGGAAAAGAGGGCTCGAAGACACGTGAAATAGTCAAGTCTCGATGTACCGGCCCGAAGGCCAACCGCGCCTGAACCATTGGTTCCTAGCGGCACCCCGAAGGGTATACGTAATCTACGTCACTACCGCCCCCACTATCAGGGGGGGTAGTCCCATGACGGACCTGGAAAAATCCGAATGCTCCGGACCGCTCGACAAACCCTGGGGAGGCGCTAGCCGGGTCGGGGCCTCCGCGACGCACTCCTCGAAGGGAGGCCGCTTGACCCCGCCCGTTGCCCGCAGGGAACCAACGTGGAGGTCTCTCCCCTGCACCCGCGTGGTGCGAGCATCCGTGCAAGGCGCCAGCTGAGACGTAATGCTCCAGCGTGGTTTGACGAGCTTCCCAGGCTAGGTCGGATGGGAACCCGACCCATCGGCCAAGATATCTCAGCGAATATTCGGATCGGTTATCCCATCTATCGGCGCGTACTAGCTCGCCGGCCTTCTTATTAGGGCCGATGGTGTCGGCCCCCAACCCGCACCCGGAAATCCGGGACACGGGACAGGTTACCCCGACGCACCCCGGCTGTCCGGTCGAGGAATATTCCCATGATGAGGGCAACCTGTCGCTGGTAACTCTAGGGGGAACGAGAGTGCGATCAGCTCCGCAGAGCGAGCATCCCTCACGGTTACCCAGTAGCCATTTGCTGGTTCGTTACGGACCCATGGGGGTCCGCATCCACCTCCACCACGAGGAGGTTTACGGATGGCCCTTGCGCGTGGGGGCTGCCCCTCCCCCACGTCGTTGCCTTTTGGAGGCCACGTGAAATAGTCAGCAATCGACTCCAGCTTCCCTTGCGTACGTTTACGTAGGTCCTGGAGCAGGCAAAATTGGAAATCGAGATCCCCGAAACGCGCCCGCCAATCTCGAATGAACTCATCCCAGGACTGCCATAATCCTTTCACGCGTCGGTCTTCAAACCAATAGGTGGCCAACCCGGTTAGAAGAAAGGGTAGTGCGGCCCAAATGTCCGCGTCCGACATTTTTGTCACCCGGTGACCCTGTTCAAGACGAAGGAGGAATGCGTCTGCATCTACTCCCTTCGCCCCGGAAAATTCTATGCTACCCCTTGCGGGGCGTCCTACCATCTACGACACCAGCGACCCCACTACCATGGGGGCCGGGCGGCCCATTACAGGCTTGAAAAAAACCGAATGCTCCGGACAACTCGTTCGAACCCCGGGGAGGCGCTGGCCGGGTCGGGGCCTCCACTACGCACTCCCCGAAGGGAGGCCGCGTGACCCCGCCCGTTGCCCGCAGGGAACCAACGTGGAGGTCTCTCCCCTGCACCCGCGTGGTGCGAGCATTCGTGCAAGGCGCCAGCTGAGACGTAATGCTCCAGCGTGGTTTGACGAGCTTCCCAGGCTAGGTCGGATGGGAACCCGACCCATCGGCCAAGATATCTCAGCGAATATTCGGATCGGTTATCCCATCTATCGGCGCGTACTAGCTCGCCGGCCTTCTTATTAGGGCCGATGGTGTCGGCCCCCAACCCGCACCCGGAAATCCGGGACACGGGACAGGTTACCCCGACGCACCCCGGCTGTCCGGTCGAGGAATATTCCCATGATGAGGGCAACCTGTCGCTGGTAACTCTAGGGGGAACGAGAGTGCGATCAGCTCCGCAGAGCGAGCATCCCTCACGGTTACCCAGTAGCCATTTGCCGGTTCGTTACGGACCCATGGGGGTCCGCATCCACCTCCACCACGAGGAGGTTTACGGATGGCCCTTGGCCGCGTGGGCTCCCACCCCACGTCGTGCCTTTTGGAAACAGGCGAGTGCGGACAAGAAGACAACATCCATCGCGGGACAAGGGCGTCCTCGAGGGACCTCAGAAAAGGACAACAACGGTGGCAGAGGAGCCTCGCCCCGCCGCCAGCCATGGGTGCCGACGCTCCACGGTGTAGGGCCTAAACGAGCCACCCGCGACCCCGCGTTTCACGGGAAGATCGGAACCATGGCGGCGTCGCTGGGTCACCGCGTCCGTACCTGGATTTCCGGCCCGTCACTAATGGCGGGAGGAGGGCGCATTGCCGGTGACCGTGGACCTCCCCGCCGTGTCCTTTGACTCAATGGAATCCCTACAAGGGCGTCAAGGGGGGGTCCTAATTGCGTCGCCCTCCTACGCCGAGGCCAGGCCGCGGTGACCCCAGGGCGGAAGGGCCGACTGGTCCCCTCATCCGGGAGCCGTTGCATTAAGGGATGTTGGTACCCCCGGGTTACATCGTGAGGAATTTTGGCTCAACGGAGCCTAGGACCGGCGCCACCGAGTCCCCGAGGAGCTGCGTCCCTGGACCTGCGGATGACGTCACGCGCCGATCGCGCGCCCCGATTGGGCCGCGGGATCCGCTTCAAATCCGGCGCGCGAACCTACACCGCGGCTGTCATCATACGAAATCCTCGGAATTCCGAACGTGACCGCTGTCAATTGGCCGATGCAACTTGGCAGCTGACGGCGGCCAATCAACAAGAACTTCCAGCCGCCGACGAGGAGCCGCCGAGCCTGCCCGGAGGACCGCGGCGAGGACCTGATCTTGGTCCACGAGCGTCAAGCCGAGAGGACGCGTTTGATTCCGCTGCCTACGTCCTGCCATCGCTGCCTCCACTATAGGAAGACCTCAGGAGGATCGTCGAACTCGCCGAGCCCAAGGATTGAGCGTTCAATAAATTGATTAGATTTTGAGTAGCAATTTTGTTTAGATTCCCATTTCGCGTTTTTCCTTCGCGATTCCCGATACCCGTTTCGCGTTTTTCCCCGGGTAACTCGTCGCCGGGCCGCGCGCCACGCGGTCGGCCCTTCCGCGTGTAATCGGCCAGGATCCCGCGTGATCGGCCTCTTTCGCTTCTTTCGGCCTAGTCTCGTGTGAGCGACCATTTCTCGATATTGACGGCCAAAGTCTCATGTGAGCGGCCTAAGTTTCGAGTGAGCGGCCTAATTATAATTTTGCGGCCAGTCTCGTGTGAGCGGCCCCTTTTATAACAAAATTTTTCATTGCTGCCTCTCCTTGGTTGGATCAAGAAGCCGTGTCGACCCGAACTCAAGGATGTTGTCTTGAGCTCTCGACACGTTAATTTCCTTTTTTTTCGCGAAGTGCGAAGTTTATTTAATTTAACTTCCGTTTTCGTGAAGGGCGAATCCCCCCGTTATCCCCACTTTCCGGGCTGGAAAGTTCTGGTGGAACAGTGCCTGCCTTCGATTTAGCCGTTCCAATTCCAGATCGAAAAGTAAATATATGTCCGGTATTTCAACACTTGTAAAATGTTTGCTTGTGATCCAATAAAATTTAGTTGGATGTTAATTATTTCTGAGCCAGTATAACGTACAAAATTTAATGTGTCCCCAACCTCTCTGTATTTCGCGTCGATTATTTGCGCCGAATCTTCCGGATTGCTGCATTTTCTTGCGCTTCTTGTTTTTTTTTGTGTTATTGCTGCCTTCATCGCTGAAACCGATAATTTATCATGCTTCCGTATTTAACACGTTCAGTGCCGAAACAAATGACGAGTACGCTGTCGTAAATAGACCGTGGGACGTATCGCCCCACGCGGCAGGGAACGTGTTAATCGATTGCCGTCCGTTCACGTTAAAACATTTTCTTCGCGAATTTAGTCGTCTAATATTTGCCGATTTAATTTAGTTCCGTGTAGGTCTTTACGTGCGTGCAATCGTCATTTCGCGTTGTCTTTAATTTAATTAATATTCTTGTCCCGGAGTCGAGCCCAACCTTATAGTCGAAGAAATAGTTTTGTGTAGTATTTTTTTGGGGATTTTTGGCTGTCTAAGAGCCACCGTTTCTTTCCCGTGCGCCTCGCCGCGCGCATCGTCCCTTCGAGCGCGAGCGCTCCATCGCCCGAGCCGGTACCGGATTGTGGGCCCACCCGTGGCCATTTGTGAAATTGTTAGATTCAATATTTTTCATTTTGGAATAAATAGGTCTTTAGTTTAATTCCACCTCTGGTTTTCTTTTTCGTAAGGACCCCGCCCTCTCCGCAGTCGCTTGGGCATACGGAGCTAGCCCGGTTAAATTTCGTTGTCGGCGACGCTCCGTCTCGAATCGCTATCTTCCATTCAATGTTAACGTGTCTGAGACTTTAGTATAATTTTCGTTTTCCGTTAGTTAAGGGATGGACCCTTCGGGCCTTACGCTGGTGGGAATCCGGGGGTGGGTTGGGAGGCTCATCGCTGGTGCGATCCCCAATGGATTGGGCCCGTGCGGTTTGGGTCTCAGATTGGCTCTTTGGAGGGCCTGGCGTCCAAAATTTTTGCTGCTGTTGAGCGAATACGAGATGAAGACCTCATTGTTAGAGTATTTATTTGTGACTTCACCAGAGGGTCAGAATATTATTCGCCAGGATTTTGTTTGGGAGTTATGTCATTAAATATAACGTCACAACATATGTATGTATGCATACCTACATACATGAATACATACATACATACTGTGACGTGGCTTCCGTCACAAAGCTCGACACCCGGTTACTAACTCTCCCGCCATGGGCGCCACCGGACGACGCTAAATTACTTAAATCTACCACGCGAATTGACACTCGCGATTCACACCATTCGGGGTCGCGGGTTACCGTTCTAGAAAATGCTACTTATTATACGCCGTGATCGCGTACTCCTCGTTGTTACCGGTCACTGACTCGAAATGCATAATATGGCGCGGCCCCAGTTGTCAGGGACCGTACGCCTCATCAAAATCTATAAATCTTCCTCAAGGCCGTACGGCCAATACCTTAAATTTCAACGCAGCCCTTCTAGTCGTCGTCTCTCGTCTCCCTCTCTCCCCCTCTCCCCTTTGCCTTCCCCCCTCCCCCTTTCACCCTTCTCAACCTTTCTCACCATCTCTCTGCCTCTCTGCCTCTCTGCCTCTCTGCCTCTCTGCCTCTCTGCCTCTCTGCCTCTCTGCCTCTCTGCCTCTCTGCCTCTCTGCCTCTCTGCCTCGTGTTCGTGGTCCAGGCAAAAAGGAAGAGCCAGGCTCCCTTTGTTTCTTATTACCCGGCAACACGTGCGAGCCGGGCACGCGACGCCGGCCACCTCCCCTACCGGATGATCGATCCGATTGGCTGGCGCTTCCGAAAGCTTCGGCCATTGGCCAGTGACACGCGTCTCGGATCACTCATCGAAGCCGGATCTAAGCCATCCGAAGATCTATGGCAAATTCGACGTATTCACTCTTGATTGATCGGACCCCCCGCGGGGTCCTTCCCGGCCCATAACACCGAGCTTTGGGCCGCCGCCGCATCCCGCGCGACCGGCGTCCGTCCCACCTTATCGGCCGCTCACCGGCTCCCGAGCATCCGTGTGCCCGTGTCGAGAGACATGACCTCACTTGTCAACCGGCGCCCCTGACTTCTAGACCGGTGACAGGCTGTCGGTGGCGGCCGGTGGGACCGCGAGTGTCCTTTGGGACTCCTCGCCGTCGATCTCTGAGCCGGTGTCGGCTTCTTCAAAGATGTGCCATCCCGATACTCGAAGGCCCTTTTGAGGTCAGGCCCCGACGCCGCCCGCCTCAGCCCAACCGTACTACCAGGTAAATGCTGTCCCTAAAGTACTCTCTATTCCAGAATTATGATTAATTTTGAAATATGATTTTTTTATGATTTTTTGTTGGACCTCCCCCCCAATATCTCTTAGGCTGGATATTGGAGAGGTGTCCCTCGAAGAGAGAGAAAGATAATGGAGAGGCCCCGATGGAAATTTCAGCCCATTTCACATAGCCCACCTGGCCCTACGTAGCATTGACAGGTCATGTGGGATTTTTCCTTCGGTAGTGGTCGGTAGCATCGAACTCTAAGAGGTAATCGGAGGGCCTCCTTCATCTAATGTATTCTAAATACAGAGTGCGGGGGACCAGACTCATCCTCTGATGGACCTGATTCCCCGTAACGTGAGGGGGCCTCGAGCCCACCACGTAACAATACATACATACATACGCACGGAAACAGCGCTTTAGTAAGTGGAAATGTTTAACGTGCCCTTGTATCCAACGTATCACACATGCAGAAGACATGTAATATGCGTGAGTTGCCGTGTGATAAAGGAAATTACCATTAATTTGCCGCATACGTATGACACACAGGCATATTACATATATGTATAACAACAAACGTACAGCGGAATTTACCCCTTACTCACATCTTCGTTGTACAAAAATTTAGTCAAATACATTTATCTTTATTCAATTAATTACAAAAATAGCTGAAATTGCTAGCATGTGATGATTTTGATGCCTGCCCAAATGAAATATTGTGTTCAAATTTAGTTTCTAATTTGTTTCTTCTAATTTGTTTAATTGTTTCGATATAGTTTTCAATATTTGTCTTCGGTTTGAGGAAGCAGAAAATCTTGCACACGCAACATACGTGAAACCAAATGAACTGTGACATTTGGCAAGAAGATTTTAACTGGGAGTTTAATGGAATGAATGTTCTGCTATATTTGACAAAAATAATTGATTTGAGCTTTTCATGGGAAGGGAGCAATTTGAGCAACTTCTGTAATTATTTGAATAAAGATAAATGTATTTGGCTAGACTTTTGTACACCGAAGGTGTGTTTCAGGGGATTTCACTCCTTTTTGTAAAACATTCTCTTACCTGAACATTAGGTGTATCCATTTCTACGGGGTTCCAAAGTATCTACGGTGTATCTACGGAACATCTAGGAGTTCCAAAATTAATGTCGAACAGCTGCTGATTGCAGTCGTTTGACATTTTTAGGTTATTCGTATGTGCTGTGACGAACAAATGACAGGCGATAAATGACACGAAGCCAGCAGCGCCCGGACGACCGCTCGTCACCTTCGCGCGATCGTCTAGGTGGATCCGTTCGAGCCATTAAAAAATTTCCCGGTATTGGGAACAAGACACGAAGTTGGGCGCCAGGCCTCCACGGAGGCTAAAGAAACAAACTCTCAACTCTCGATAATCTCAAACACGCAAAACTCTCGAACAAAACTTAAAATACTAGGCTCCAACGATCTCCGCCTTGGCGATCGTCGCGACGCGGCCAGATAGCACACAGCGCACGCGCCAGGTTCGAAGAGGGCGGGGTAAGACCAGACTACGGGATTGAGGAAAACTCAACGAATTGGGAAGAAACTCAAATCGGGGAATTTGGAAGAATTCAGCTCAGAAAATTACAGACAAAAATCAAGAAAATTTACAGATTTTTTCGAATTAGAAAGATAATTTACCGAACAATTTGCATCGCGGATAACAGATAATTACAAAGGAACGACGGGGTTCGACGGTAGGTCGCCTCAAAGAAAATCAGATCCGAAACGGGATAATTTGAAAGCTAAAGTCAAAATCAAACTCAAAAATCACAATTATAACCGGAAGAAAATCGGGTTTTTCGGGAGAGAAAATAGGTCGCGGACGGTCGGGAATACACGGCCGGCGCGTGGTTCCTCCGCCTCCGACCCCGAGGGAAAAACAATAGACAATCTTCTGACTCGACTTATGGCCGCGAATAAAAAAACTCTAAATTTGCACACTAGGAAAATCCTCTCACCGAAAATCAAAACCGTTTACAAATTTTCGCGAGAGACGATGAAGCTAATATATCTAAAAAATCTGACTCTTCTTACGAAGGCCAAAACCTTTCACAAACCTACGTGAGGACAGAGGAATTTAATACGCTCGAAAAACCGTTTCGACGGAGACCAAAACTATTCACAAATTTCCGTCAGACAAAGAACTCTAAAGTTACGCGTTCAGACAATAGAAAATTCTGGGTTACGCGCTCCTACTTAAAATGGCGCGACAGAAAATTACCGGACACGACGCAAAGAAAAAGAAGTCGCCCTTGTGCCCGCTCGAGAAACCCTGTGGCCTCCCGAGAGGCTAACTCACAGCCCGATTTCCGTCCGCCGTACGCCCCACCAGTGCAAATCGAGAGATCACCCGCGTGAGACTCACGAAGACTGACTCCGCGGTACGTTTCTGTTCACCGGCGCGACACTATCCGGGCCCTACGACTTCGCGAAATTTCTCGGCGACTCGAATCTGTCTCAACAAGGGGGTTCTCGACCTAGCATGTGGCACTTACTTTAGCTAAGAAAATTTGCCGCCGCTCGCCGGCCTCTCGACTGTAGTCCCTCGCTGAGCCGAGAAGTTCTTCGGTCCTCGACGACGAAAGACAATTAGATAAGGTGCAGATAATCACGAAAACTGTTTGAAGTGTTGATCCGGTCGATCCAACGGTCGCAGGCCGAGAAGATCGGAGCTCTCTGTGCGCTGTCCTAAGTAGGGATTCAGTTGCCCAGTCCGATTCCTAATCGGCGCCGTTGATTGGTCAACACGCTCCTTGATTTCCAGATTTTGGCGAACTGGGCGTGCGCTGGCCCAGTTCCTGGGGTCGGGGTTTACGGCGGCGCGGTTGCACAACACGATTGCTGGGCAACGGCGCGAGCCCCGCGCGCGTCGAGTCGCCGGCGATGCCACGGCCGTAGCGAACGATGGCCCGTCGGGCCCCGACGCGCCGAGATGTTCGCGGCGGCCGAAATATTCCACTCCGGGGAATCCGGGCTCACCCGGGGCAGATCATTTGACAAGCCCCGGGTACTCCAGAGAAGATGGGGTCGGGCTTCTGGCCCGGAAGTGGTTGCTTCTTTCGGTGCACGACATCCCCTCCTCACCCTGTCGATGGCAGCCAGGGTCTTCTCGGGAGCTCCCTCCTTCTGGTCCGGCTCCTGGCCGGGTAGTCCTGAGACTCCTGTGGGCGGCCGTACCCGAGCCGCCAGGACCTGTCTACGGCCCGCCCCCGCAGGCAAGACCGCCAAGGGGGGTAGCGGAGCTGTCTCGACCTTCCGGATGAGCACGACGGGTTGGCCATGGCACCGTGATTGATGTCGCCAGACCTGGACACGTTCCTCGTGACTTCCCCGACGGCTCCATCCTTGAAGCTGGAGCGACGACCGGTACCGCGTGCGCGCAACCTCCGAGAGGTCACCGGTGTTGATACTCCGGCCTGACGACCAGAGCCTCGCTACGAGTTACAGAAATTTGGCGAGCTCTCGAATACCTCGCTGAGTATTCATTCCGAATATTTCTGCGAGTGCTCGAGAGTACGCCCGGGAACTCAGAAAATAAATGGATGATTTCCTTACAGAGAATTGGTAGAGTTCCCGTGGATCGCTAAATTAAAGACTAAACTAAAATCAAATAATAATAGGTTTGCTTTCCCTATCCACCGGATTGGTGACCGTCGGACCTTGGACCCTGTAAAAACGCGAAAATGCAAGCCTCGACCGAAATTTGGGGTCGTCGTGGTGGGGCAAAAATGTACCACGTCACAGTGTTCATCGTCTGTGAATACGTTATTATTCTGTTACCTGAACATTAGGTGTTTCCATTTTAGTATCTACGGAGTTCCAGAATTAATGTCGAACTGCTAATTGCAGTCGTTTGACATTTTTAGGTTATTTGTATTGTAACGGGTCAGATAGTTAACATGCGCCACTGTACATTAGAACTAGTAATTCGGCCCTATTCGAGCATGCGCGATAGTATTTGCGAATAAGTAGGGAGACCCTGGGAGAGGGGACCGCGGACCGCCAGCGCGAGGACCGGCAGACGAGCGCTCTCTTGAATCGGAACTTTCGATGCGGTCGCACGTCTAAGAATCGGTATCGAAAACCGTATTCGTGCATTCGCGATCGAGGAATTGATGCCACAGGTAAGCATATTCTTTTGCAGGACCCTTAACACCAACAGGTCTGGCACAATCGCCACTCCTGCATCCTTCACCCCTCGTATTCCTGCAATTGAAACTCCTACATCATCCTATCGGTCTTGGTATTCCACCAACTCGCGAACAACTTTTTCCACAAACCAAGCCTAATTACCAGTCAATGTCCGCTACTGGTTAATTTAGAATTAATTATACTAACCCCCGTAGAGCCAAGCTCCAGGAAGAATCATAGATTCACGGAACTAAGTAGTCCGCGACCCGCTATTAAAACTCATTTAGTAAAAATAGGTTTCGTTTAGGTTGATCAGCCACTCCCACAGTACGGTTAGAATTCCCAGATCAAAGTTCAAAAAGGAACCTCAAATCCTCTCCTTAGGTTCAGTTAGCCCTACGTTCAGAATAGAGTTCGGCATACGGATCAAGCAAAAAGGAAGATCGGCAAACTTAGGGCACGGAGTAAGGAATAACTGTCATAAACTATTAACAGTCCAAATTTATCCAAAAACCTGAAGTTCCAATATTCCAAATCCTACTGATTCAATGATGTAACTATAGAACGCACCAATAGAGGGATAAGTCGTTCTCACTGGGAATAAAATTCCAATCCTTCCTTTCCCTGTAACCAGAATTAGAAAAACAGGAAACGCGATAACTGAATTAGGACTGCACATAATTTAGTAAAAGTGATCCGAAAAGTGAATCATTTTCTGAGAAGTTTAAATCGCCAATTCGTACGAAACGGTGCGGAAGCAAAGTCCCTAACGATAGAAAAACTCGCTAAATCCGGATTCGGTCGACAGGCCTCCCGACTCTCCATAATATTTACGTGCTCAATTGATCGTTCGTGAACGCTCTCCTCGCTCTCTCGCCAGTCTCTTTCTATTTTATATATTAGAATTTAAATTAATTTCAGTCTCAGGAATCGTGAGGCTCGAACCCTCGAAGGATGCAGTTTTTCGGTGCATAGGCACGGATCAAGCTGCATACCATTACAGTATATATAAATACTCGATTGCTGGAGTTTATATTTCAAGTGGTACTGATGTAGTTTCTATACTGGAACGTCTACCTGACGGAAACAAAATGTTATGGTATAAAAACCAAAGGTACCGACGATAATTTATGTACATTAGCGCCACTGGTGACTGACAAGGAAGGTACCTGAGGTGTCCCCCCCATTTGGATAGAGCAATTACTGCTCGCGTAAGGGGTAAAAGAAGTATTCAAAGGGGTGGCTCACCCCTTAAAAATGAATTTTTTCGAAAAATTCCAAATGTATGTTTCATAATTCTTCATTCCCTACATTTTGACGGTTGTTTCATGAAAATCGGTCGAGTGCTTATATATGAAACAGCAAACTCACCCCCTTGCACGGCCAACTTTGAAGCCTGATTTCACCCCCTAAAAGTGTTTATCCGCCGATAAAAAAAACACGGGTCCCTTAGATTTTAGTCCTCTATAACATATTTAAAAATGAACAAAATCGGAGGGGGACACCTCAGGTACCTTCCTTGTGAGAGACCACAACTGAATGGAATGTATCATTGGTGTAGTTAGTGCTCGTGCCGCAGGGTACGCTTCAATACGTTGTACGAAAACTATATGAATGTCAACCTAGCATGGTACGATAACGATGACGACGATGATAAACTACAACGATTCTGAACGCATGTAAAAATTGAAACTGCCATATCTTCGCCTGCATACTATCAATCGCAGTTGGGTAAATTTTTTAAAATTCGTGATCTTTTGTTTGACCTTTTGAGTTAGTCAAACGCTCATTTCCATTTCTGCGGTAATGGAGCGAGCAGATTCTCATTTCCCCCACACCTGAAATTTGTATCCTTGGCATTAAGTACTCAGTAGTGTCTCGCTAAAGCTCAAATGCGCAATTCGCGTTTCGCTCATCATTCGATCATTCGTCGGGTCGCATTTCGCTCATCATTCGATCACCGCGCACCGGGCGCGCACCACCGTTGCCCAGCAACCGCGCACCAAGTCCGCGCCGCTGCAACCCCCGGCCCTAGGAATCGGGCCGGCGCACGTTGACCCCGCCGAAAATCTAGGCCCCAGAGCGCTCGGAACCAATCACCGGCGAGAAATCGGGATCGGTGAGGCCTGCCGAATTTCTATGAAAGACCTCGCACCGAGAGCTCCGGGTTTCTCGACCTCTGACCGCCGGACCGGGCGAATCATCTACAGAGACGCTTTATCTGTGATTTTCTGGAGAACGAGGGAGCCTAGGACTTCGGCGAGGAGCTGCGGCTGAGGAGCGGCGAGTGGTAGCCGCTTCGAGGGCGTAGTTAAAATAAAGTAAGTGCCAAGCGCGTTTTCGAGAATACCCGCTGTTGGTACATGTTCTGGGATCCGGAAACCCTTTGTCTACGAGCTAGGCGGGAATAGTGACGAGCCGGGGGCTGGGAACGATAGCTGAGCAAGTTCCTGTTGGCCTCGCGGCCGATCTTTCTTATACCCTGGTGGGGCCTACGACGGGAAAAAGGTCGGGTCTTAGGTTGGTCTCCGGGGAGACCGTTGGGTTCCTCGTAAGCGCGCGGAAGCGTATCTTCGGAAAAGAATAAGTCGTGTTCCTCATTTTTGTCGCGGTCATTATTTTTTATTTACAAATTGTCTGATTGTCTTTCCTCCTCGGAGTCGGAAGCGGAGAAGCCGCGGGGTGACCGCGTAGTCCCCCGCGTCCCTGGTTTTTGTCTTTCTCTTAGTGGAGAAAACCGTTTTTGCATAAGTTGCGTAATTTCGAGTAATATTGAGCCGCGTCGAGAGAAATAGAGAAAGAATATTAGAATAGTAATTTTGAACATTGAGTGACTGTTTTTGTTTTTCCTTTTGAGCGACCTGCGAATTAAATTTTAGTGAAGTTCCGAGACGAGTTGTCCATGAACGCGAGCGCAAACCTTTTGGAGAATATAACCTTGTGATTTTGCTGACGTGCGAGTGTGACCAATATTTTCTATTGCAGCAAACCTCTTTGTTCATTTTTAGTAATTGTAAGTTGCCCGAATCGTCCCCTTCTTATTGTTTCGCGCTAACGTGTCTTTCCTGGCAGCGAACCGAGAAAGCGGTTAAGTTTCGGAAATATTGTTCACCCCATTTCATTGGTAGCGTGTTATTATCTAATTGATCCAATTTCGAGCCGATTTACCGCCCCGCTAATTTAATTCTCTCACATATAATTATCTCGCGCGTATCACTTGTCTAAGTTAATTTTCTTTTGGGCGGCCTTCCGCCGAACCCTATTTTCTTGTCAAATTTCTGTTCTCTCGCCTCATTTGGTTAATCCAATTATTTTCTTCTTTTTTTTTTATTGTCAGAATAAACTCGCAAAGTCTTATTACCAAATTCGCTTTTCTTTTTGGTAGAGTGGCTAAATTCCCCTGTCTCTCCCGAGCCCATTATTAATTCCCAAAGTTATTGAGTTTTTCACCTTTTCCCCGCATCTTGGTCTTACTCTCACCCTATTCGAACCTTGGCGCATGCGCGCTCTGAGTTAGTCGGCCGCGCCGCGACGATCGTTGAGGCGAGAATCGTTCGAGCCTAGTCTTTTGCGTTTCTTTTGAGATTGTCGAGATTGATTTGAGTTTTCTCTTTTTCTTTGAGAGATTTCCGCGAGTTGAGAGTTTGCTGTCGAGTATTTTTGGCCTCCGGGGAGGCCTGACACCCAACTTCGTGTCTCGTTCCCGTAACCGGAAAAAATAATTTTGAGTGGCTCGAACGGATCCGCCTAAACGATCGAGCGAAGGTGACGAGCAATCGTCCGGGCGCTGCGGGCCCGGAATTTCCCCCCCTCCCGTCGTGTCTTCCATCGACACGACACTCCGACCATTGCTATCCGTCACAATATATACTTTTCCATGTACATTATATGAAGTTGTACGTTCAAAACTACGTATACTGTCTGTAGACGGCGCGGGCATTTGTACTTGCCTCAGCACATTTCGTATACTTTTGAATACATCTATTACACGTATACATGTTTATGCCAAATATTTTTCATACGTATACCATATGTACTTATTCCGTGTGGGTACGATGCACTAAATTTATCCTACATTTCGTATTTAATATGTATGCTTTGTGATTTTACAAGCTGGCTTACAAAAAGGTCCAATAAGGTGCCATAGAATTCGAAATGTCAAGAAACTCGGTAGAATTTCGAGCCAAATACATTTTTGAGCGAGAAACTCACAACGCCGTGTGCCGAGAGAAACGGACTTTGCGCGCTTGAGCTCGAACGAAACGGTACCGAATTCTATACGCCAAAGATCGAGAATTCAGGAGTGGGGGAAATGGGAATCTACTCTCTCCATCACTATAGAAGTAGAAATGAACGTCTGATCAGCTAAAAAAAATCAAGAAAAAAATCAGGAATTTTTTTAAATTTACCCGGCTCCGATCGCTAGTACCTACGTGAAGATATAGCATCTTAAAGATTTCCTCTTAGAATCGTGGTTCTGTTATCATCGTCGTCGTCCCAGTCTGCAGTAACTGCTTAATCCAAATCTGATAATAGAACTTTGAAATTGAAGATGGCGGATCCAACATGGCGAATTAAAATATGTAAATGGTTGAATTTTTATAAAAATATGTTTCTCACGGTATTCATGGCCGCTGAATCCAAATTTGACAGCATATTTTCGGAAGTCAAAATGACGGACACGAAATTACAAAATGTTGTACTTTTCTAAGAAAAAATGAGTGCAGATTTTTGCGGTCGCTGAATCCAAATCTGGCAACAGAATTTTAAAACTCAAAATGGCGGATAAAAAATTTAATAGATTAGATTTTTGCATGAAAAAATTGTTTTTTAAGATCTTTAGGGTCTTGGACTTCAAATATGTAAAAAAAATAATTAAATCCTAAATGGCGGATAAAAATGTAAAAATGGTTGGATTTAAAAAAAAAAATGAGTCTCACGGTAGTCGTCCCCGCTGAATCTAAATCTAGCAACAAAATTTTAAAATACAAAATGGCGGATAAACATTTTAAAATGGAGAAAATTTGGTTCGAAGACACGCTTTCTTAACTTGTATATGGTCATTGATTCCAGATCTGGAAACAAAATTTTAAAATGCAAAACGGTAGATCCAATATGGCAGATGAAAATGTAAAAATGGTTGGATTTTTATAACAATGTGTTTCCCACGATAGTCGTGGTCGCTGAATTCAAATCTGACAACAAAATTCCGAAATTCAAAATGGCGGACAGGAAATTACAAAATTGTTGCAGTTTTATTTAAAAAACCGTGTTGACTGAACTGAACAACTCGAACTGAACAACTCGAACTGAACATACGTGACATACATACATACAACATACGTGACATACATACATACAACATACGTGAAACCAAATGTACTGCGACGTTTGGCAAAAAATAGCGGATTTGAGCATTTCATGAGAAGAGAGCAATTTGAGCTATTTTTGCAATTAATTGAATCAAGATAAATGTATTTAGCTAAAGGGGGTATACGTTCGCAAACATAGCATGCTAATGTAAATAATCATGACGAACTTTAATACAACTTTGTATACCTACATTGAGTGATATTAATATTTTTAACTGTATATTAGCAAATGATTGCAGATTTGTAATTAAGAATGTGAAAAACCTGTAAATGTTCTCGTTATAAACTGACTCGTTTTATGACGTAATAAATTGACCTCGAAGATTAACCTGTATATTTGATTACAGTACCTGGAGTGAATTAAGAAGAAATGAAAGACTGAGAAACTGCTTAGTAACTCGCGGAAGCGAATTAAGCAAGCACAATACGTTTTCAAGAATACACAACTTTCCCCGAGGAGAAGTTCTACGGACGATATGAAATCAACGGTAAAGTCTCAGCATCTTTATATCGCCATTCGAGTTTTCGCGTCGATTCACATATACCGAATACGACTTATATAGAACGGTATTATTAAAATAGTGATATATTTACCAAGGAATGCAAAACGATTCACCACTCCCGGAAGTTTTCATGTGGTGTTTGGTTTTCCCTCGTAGAAAAAATGCCATTAAAAACAGGATAATTAAATGCAAAATGTGCAAAGAAAAGCATTTAGGCGCTCATAGGACTAAATAAGGACAAATTAAATTCGAATACAAAGTGAAATGAAACCGGAAACCATACAATTAAATCGATGTCTGAAAAATTAAACGAGCAAAGAAGAAATAGTTAAGTATATTCCCGTGGAGGTAAAGCAGTGAAACAAAATATGTGTCAAAAACGAAAGAAACTGGAATTTATCTGGAAAATATGAATCACGGTATGCCCAATATAACTATCGACGTTGACGCATTAACATTCTGTACAAAGAAAAATAATTAAGGATTCATGAAGGTAAAATGATCGATTAAAATACGCATTAAAAGGCGAAATACATTTGTGAAATATGTGGGATATCCATGTAAAGCATCAACCTGAACGTTTCAGCATCATGGAAAGCCGTTTAATCAATTAAAATACCCACACGGAACAAAAGCTCTATTATACGTATATAGAATGTTTTCATGGCTACGGGATGTTTCAATATATCAAAAGTTAAAAATATACGTATAATAAATGTTTACGGAATGTCAAAAATATACGTATAATAAATGTTTACGGAATGTCAAAAATATACTACTGGATTTTAGATGTACATTATACGTATTAAATATGTTACTACAACATCAAAATTTGCACCAATTAAATACGTTTAGTAAACGTATAACATATCTCTATTTAACAGGAATTTGTATGTGTAGTATTTCACATGCAAAGAACATATAATGGATGTATGTTGTGCGTATATTAATGGAAGAAAAACTGACCTATCAAAAACGTAAAATGTACATATATTTTATGTATGTAAATATACGTTATTTCACTCGCATGATAGATATATGTATGTTATACGTTACTAGAGCATCCACATATTCACCAATTAAATACGTTTAATAAACGTATAATACATCTCTATTTAATAGACTCCTGTATCTGTGATATTACACATGCAAAAGACATATAATGTACGTATATTGCGTGTATATTAACCGTTTTAGTGCCAGGGGTTTTTAAAAATCCGTGTCGGATTGTGCCATGAAACGCGATAGCGTTGTGAATTGACGATTGGGACCAAACATCGCGACACAGTTCACCACAGTACGCGAAAAGCGCGATCGCGCTGCATGGCACTAAAACGGTTAAAGGACGAAAAATTGATCTGTCACGGACGTAAAACATACATATGTTTTATGTACGTAAATATGCATTATGTTACCCACATGTTTGATATATATATGTTATACGTTATTAGAGCATCTACATATTCACCAGTTAAATACATTTAATAAACGTATAATACATCTCTATTTAATAGACTCCTGTATCTGCGATATTACACATGCAAAGACATCTAATGAACGTATGTTGTGTGTGTATTAAGGGAAGAAAAATTGACCTGCCACAGACGTAAAATATACGTACATTCTATGTAAACAAATATAAATTATTTTACTCGTATGTTTTATATACGTACTTTATACGTCCCCAGAGCAACCATGTTTTCACCAATAAACGACATATACTTAACGTATAACATACTTCTATTTAAGGCGCACTTGTGTCTGACATGACACATGCAAAAGATATGTAATATGTGTAAGTTGCGCGTATATTAAGGAAATGTACATTAATTTCCCGTATACATATGACATACATACATATTACATACGTATAATAACAAACATACAGGGAAATTTATTTCTACCCATAAAGTACGAAATACAACAAATGCTTGTAATATGTGCCTAGATGTATTCAAATAAAAAGGTACATTAAATGTTACTTTGCTGCATGTTTGTCATATGCTTCATTGGTGTGCGATCTGACTACTGCAGACTGAAAGTAAAACTCATACAAAATCAAAATGATGTCACGAGACATAACGTTATGGCCGCGACGGTTTTCTTACACAAGTACAAGTATTTGCAAGGAATATATATATATAACTTATATGCATGTCCTTTTTTGGCCACAGATTGGCAATATAAATGTTATTGATTAAACCAAATTTTAATTAAACTTATTACTGTGGTGTTTTAATATACGAAACGTGTCGCATAATCCATTGGACTACGGTAGCTCAGTGGTCAGCACTATTATAGTCTGTTACCTAAATGATTCGGGTTCGAATCCCGGCCACCACCAAGAGGATTTTTTCAATGTCAGATGTTTGTATATCTCGAAGATTTCAGGTCCCTGAACAGATCGTGATAAATTGTTTCTAAAAAAAAATGTATTTAGTGCGAAATAAATAATACTTTTTTAAATCATTCCACCTCCATTTGGAATACGTCTTATGTATTGCAACACGGTTTTCTCTAAACTTTTGGGCGCGTAGACAAAACGGGAGAAAGGACCGGGGTCCGCAGGTGGATCGCCCCTCCGCGTGGTCGGCTGGAGGAAGTTCGCCCAACAGCCGCAGGGCCGCTTTATTTATTCTTGTGCGCCAGGCGCGGGAAGCGCGCTGCGGCCCGCGGATTCCCGGCGAGGGCAAGGCCGACGTCGCGGGACGAGAAACGGCCCCGATCACCGGCCACTCAGCCCCATGGAAGTCTCCGCGACTTTCCGCGGCACTGTAAAGGCGGGGGGGGTTCGAGGTCCACTACAACGCGAAGGGTACCGGGAGGACGGACCGTTGAACGGAAAGGACACAAACCAAAATCTTCGGGAGACGGCACGGTAGCTCTTTATTTCCCGAACGAATCACGAGGGCAGAATTACAATAACGACGTTTAAGACGCCGACTTCGGGATCCCGCCGGCACGATACTAAAGGACGGGAGCCACTTGGCCCCACGGGGCGGTGCTGCCCACCCTCCAGAGCACAACGCTCTATCCGAGTTCGCTCGGTCCACGGCCTGTCAAACCGACTCCGGGAGCACCGAGTACTACCTTAAAAATCACGGGATCACTTCCCTCAAACGCCGCGGAATCACTTATCTCAAACGCCGCGGGATCACTTGCACACGACAATTACCACCAAAACGGGACGCATGGGAGCTAGCCGGACCGAAGCGCGGAAAGGAACTTATCTACGCGTCCGGCGCACGCGGTCGGCTGCCTTGACGAAATTACCGGGAGCTGCGCGCCAAGGAGGGTCTCATAGAGAATACTTTAACTTCACAATAAAGCGGAAAAGAACTCTAACTAAACCCGATATGGATTTGCTCACCCTAAACCTTCAAAAGCGGGCGGAACGGCAGCGGTTTCCACGGTGAGACGGTACGGCATCGGGCTCGATCTCTAGTGCACCTGTATCGGCTACACTCGGAGCATCCAGGACAAAGAGCTCCGAGCGCCGGCAGGATCGCCCGATTTACGGAAAACTCCCTCCCGAATTCTTCCGGCGTCCGCGAGACCGTTGGGCGCTAGATGATTAACTAGGCTCCGCTAGATGCCAGGGAGCGTCTCGCGGCACACCAATTAAAGGTCCCTGCTCCGCCGAACGTAGCGAATCGCCCGATAGCTGGGGGTCCTTCCCTAATAGCCCTCCTCAGCGCGGCTTTACTTAGTGTTACTTATTAATACCGTTACATAGAATGGACGCTACTTACAGTTATTGACTATTCCTGGACGCCCCGAGCGCCGCCATCCGATGCTGAAAATTATTTAATAATGGCTTCGGTACTCACCGCTGTCACTCCGCACCGACTTGTGTCGGCCACGTCACAATATGTAAAAAATACGTATAATATTATACGTGAATAATATGTCCAGTGTACGGCTGTTGAACTTTTAAATATAGGAATACCATCTATTGAAACTTTTATTTATTGGTTTATTATACGTGTATACTTCTGTGTCAGATATCTTATATACGTCCACTATACATAATACGTCTACCATATATCTCGTTTACATATAATATACATACTTTATCCATATGGAATGTATATTAAATGAAAGTTGAATGTTCAAAAGTACATATACTATATGTTGACGGCGTGGACATTTGTACATGCCGCAGTACATTCCGTATACTTTTGCGTACATCTATTACACCTCTGAATGTTTTTGCCAGATATCCTATATACTTATACCACATTTAGTTGTTTCGTGTGTGTAGATTCTTAAAAGATATGAAAATTATCTGAAAAATGTCCATGTAAAACTTTATCGTGGACGTTTCAGCACTCTGAGCAGAAAAAATAGTCGTTGCTTTTGATAGTAACTTCATTTCATCAACATCGACAGATCAATTAAATTCTCCTAAAAAAAAAATAAATCTTATCTGAAAAATATGAATCATTACATGTTCATTATGAACATGCAGAATATTAACGTGGAAATTTCAGCATTTCGTCCAGAGGAAACAAGTTAAAAATGAATATAAGTGAAATGATCGAGTAAAATACGTTTTTAACGAAACACAAAATTTATCGAAGTTTATGTGAAAAATCTGAATCGTGTCATATCCATGAAGCATGTCAGCATAGATGTCTCAGCGTAGATGTCTCCCGTATACAGTCAACTAAGCTCTCACCGATCTATATGTACTATACCCGACCTATATACAAGGCATTATTAGAGAAGTGATACGCTCGCCAGGAAATGTAGAACGGCCTGGCATTCGTGTCAGTTTACGGCTGAAATATGAATTCAAAGAGGGAGGTTACGATCAAAACCCTACACCGCGAAATTAGTTAACTTGGAACAATAATAGATACATTCATCTAGCTGCCGTAAAAAAGGAACAAAATTGCGTCCATTAAATCTTAAGACAAAATGTCGTTTCTATATTAGATCAGAATATTGAAATGAAACAATTTTTTATGGTACTGTAGTAAATGTAACCTCAGACGTTAGCAAAGGAAACTGTTTCGGAAAGTGAAACGGTTTTTTTTCTTTGATTCTCCTTTACAGTTCATTGTTAACATTTAAAGTGAAATAAATAAAAATAAAATAAGAATACTTATATCCAAGAGAATAATTACGAGACTTGTAAGGATATTTTATGAAAGAATAATTAACCCTTTGACTGATAAACTCTTTGTACAAAAAATATTCATCAGTGCAATATAGGACAAAATGTTGAACGTGTGTATACTTCTTTCGCAGTCGAATGATTAATAATATTTCATAATTCCGTTTAACTTAGAAGTTTTATTTCCAACGCGCGGGGCAATCACTAATTTTGTTGTACATTTTAAATGATTGTAGCGTAAATTTCTTTAGTTCTTTTAAATTTAAGTAAAAAAGAAATAGATAAAGTAGCCCTGAAATGAAACAGAAAATAGTCATGAAATGTAACGAGCATAACAGAGACATTTCATCTAATCTGTGTAAAATAACGATTGTATGTACAGGTGAAAGCAAAACAAATGACCATTCAATTCGAGAAGAGACCGTATTAATTAAACGCGGCTTCAGGAATTTCGAAGATGGTACTATGAAGCGGGACATCCCATAATTACTTCCTTCTCCAGTCCTCCCTGACTCTAATTGAAAAACACTTCGGCTCCTCGTTGTTACCCATTACGAGATACAAACGCGGAAATGATAACCCAAGAAAAATTCATAGTTGCCTGCGCAAAAGTGGTGCAACTGCAAAACTGTTCGTTCCAAGCCGTTTGTTTCTAAGTCGAAATTATTGATGTCAGTTGAACGTGGAAGTCCTCTATTCTTTTGGGTACTTATTTTGCTGACAAAAATTTCAGTCTCGCTTAATTAACTAGGACCCTCATTTCCGAGGTTTTAATGAGTCTCGATTTAATGTTCATTCGGAATTGTATAAAAACAGGCATAAAAATGTTTATTAAAAATTAAATTCCTATATTATACTTCAAATCCTCCCATGCGTTTATCAAGTTTAAATTCGGAGGACATTCGAGTTTCCGAGATTCGGTTCCGACTTTCCGGCAATCAAATCTAAATCTAATGCTCGATTCGACCTCGACCTTATAAAAAACGGACATAGGTGTACATTGGAGGTTCAAATAAGTGACTTCATCAACATCTTCCCAACTAAAATTCTAGGATTATACTTGAAATCCCCACGTGCATTTACCAAGCTTACATTCAGCGGACATTTTCGACTCGAGTTTCCGGGATTTGATTCCGACTTTCTGGTAAAGAACAGTTTGTAGCGGCTAATGCGAGATTCTCTTTTTAATCCCAGCGCATGCTGCGGCAAGGGTCCATCTAAATATAACGTTCGAGCAAGGGCTCGCGCACCAGGGCAAACCTAGCTAATATCGATTTCCTACAGGAGCAAGTTCGATACGAACCAGCCCGGCCAAACTTTGGACAAACTTATACCTAGCCTGCTCTACCGTGTCTCTATTCCACTCCGCGCTCTCTCTCTCTCATCTACCATCTAATGCTCAAGTTCGATCAAGGAAATGATCATGCTCGCCGTGATGCGCGATCATTTATTTAATTCGCCTAAGAGAACGTGTCAATTTATGGATGATCGAATAGAGAACGTTCGGTGGGTGATTTTGATTGATAATAACAAAAGTCGAAATAACGAAGCTCGTTCTGATTCCGATTCCCAAGAGGAGGTATGTAATTGGATTATAAAGTAAATTCCACTGCTTATCACGCGAATCACGAGAGTTTGAGACAATTAATGACTGTAATAATCTAAGAGATCGTTAAAAATAATTTGGAAATTCAGTAATAGTTGACTTGTTCGTAACAAAGAGGATCGTGACGATAAAAGTAGCATTATATTTCGGACCTTTAATCAGTTAGCCCGCCGGACTTCATAATATGATAATTTTCGGCTGTTCAATTTTTACAATTTGGGATTTCATAACTTAGAAGTTTTTATTGATATATGATCATTTAAAGACTATATCTAACCGCGATAAAAATATTAAGGAATGTTGAACGTATTAATTACTTTGTTTACATCCATTGAAGTACAATATGTATAATTCATTATGTAGTAAGATAAAATGGCTAGCAATAATGATTTAATTTTTATAAAAATTGTCTTTATATAAACAAATAACAAGATTACATTCATACATCATAAACAACAATAATAAGACATAACCATGATAGAGTTTATTATTTGGACAAAGTTGATTGTAGACAGATAATACTAAGGGGATGTGAAAGGCGCCTCTGAGGGGTCAAATCGTTTATAAAAGTTTTCTCCGAACTGGGCGAACCGAATCGTTTCAAATTTTAGTACATGAATACGGAGGCCCTAATGATGGCCCAGAAACTCGCGAAATTTAATTTTTCATAAAAAAATTTATTAACTTATCATAGACTAGAACCAACGTGGCATATTTTCGATATTTTCAC